>NC_082655.1:56916695-57219725 GCF_028023285.1 Balaenoptera ricei
AAAACTGTCCCTTACCCATCCTTATAATTATGGTGAAATTACCTCCCCTGGAAATGCGTAGTCTTTCCACCATAAGCAGGGTGGTGGTGAGCATGTAATCTCCACCGGAATTGTTTTCATGAGCTAAACCACTTTGGCATGGCGGTGGTTGGAGTTTGCATCAGCTCTATCAGGGGATTTTTTGATGCCAGTGTCCTTGAGAAAATGTCTTCAAGTTGCCATTTCTTAGATCTCTGGAGATTTCCTTATTCCTGTTCTTCTGGAGGCCCTATTTTTCATTTCCCACTGTGACTGGTGAGCTATTCAGGACCATTCCTGTAAATTCATTTACCTGCTTCAATTAATCAGTGTCAGTTACAAAAGATATCCAAAAGATTCATTTATAGAAACTTTGTCCAACCTTTTATTATTTCTTGGCCAAAGACACAATTTTTAAGAAAATAATCTAATGTAGATAAGAGTATATATAAGGGTAAAACAATTTTCCCCTCTTAAAAGAAAATATTTTGCCTCAGAAACTCAAGCTACATTGCTGAAACATAGAGCTGATGTTTTCATAGTTAGCACAGCTAGATTTTTCTTATTTCTTCTTAATTATTTCTAAAACTAGGAAGGTTATAAATCAGCAAATAAGGAGAGAGAATGAGGGAGAAGAGTGTGGCAGGATTAGAAAATAAGAGAGAAATATTTCTCTCTTTTCTTTACAAAATCCTCTATTATCATACCTATGAACTTCATTATGTTTATTTAATCATTTGGAAATATTCATAAATTTAAGTTCACTTCAGACTATCAATTCTGAAGTGTGGTTATTATTACTAGCCACACATTATTGTTATTAATGCCTTCCATTCTTATTCCCTGTTGAGTAATTTGACAGGATGATAATTTGACTTTTCATGTAGATCTATATACACAGAAATAGTGTGAGCTGTATGGGGATCAATAATTCTGGTATTATAATTCTTAGTGCAATTAAAGAGTTATAGTTTATTTTTATATACTTTTGGTGGGAATGTAAATTGGTGCAACCACTGTGGAAAATAGTATGGAGATTCCTCAAAAAACTAAATATAAAACTACCATATGATCCAGCAATTCCACTCCTAGGTATATATCCAAAGAAAACAAAAATACTAATTTGAAAAGATACATGCATCCCAATGTTCATAACAGCATTATTTACAATAGCCAAGATATAGAAGCATCCATCAACAGGTGAATGGATGAAGATATGGTGTATATATACAATGGAATACTATTCAGCCATAAAAAATGAAATTTTGCCATTTGCAACAGCATGGATGGACTTGAAGCATATTATACTTTGTGAAATAAGTCAGACAAAGAAAGACACATACTGTATGATATCACTTACATGTGGAATCTAAAAAATACAACAAGCTAGTAAATATAACAAAGAAAGAAACAGACTCACAGTTATAGAGAAGAAACTAGTGGTTACCAGCGAGGAGAGAGAAGGAGGGAGAGGCAAGATAGGGGAAGGGGATTAAAAAGAACAAAAGCTACAAGGATATATTGTACAACACAAAGAATATAGCCAATATTTTATAATAGCTATAAATGAACTGTAAGTTTTAAAACTTGTGAATCACTATGTTGTACACTTGAAACTTATGTAATATTGTACATCAACTATACCTCAATAAAAAGTAAAAGTTTGCTAATTTCTCATTAATGGTAAGACAATGATGAAAACAATAATGCCATATAAAGTGCATTGGATTCAATTACCTGAGCCTTTATAGTAATGAATCTCAACTGTTCTTCTTTCTCAATATACATTAATGATAATACATTTCCCTTGGAAACAACAGTGTTACATCAGTCAGGGTCTTGATAATAAAGTATAAAGCACATTCAAACTGGTAATTTGAGATACTATTTACAAAGTTGTAAGCAGAGTTCAGGGCAACCGGCAAATGAAAGTGTAGGACCTCAGAGTTAGCAGTAGCTAGAAACTGTTTTCACTGTAGATCTCAAAAAGCAAGAAGAGAGAGAAGTCAACATAGCCCAACAGGGTAATGTATTGAGTCAACAACCTGGTAAGAGCTGTGGCCTTTGGTAAAGGGATGTAGCCACCCAACATGAATGTCCAAGGAGGGAGCTCAGAAATCTATACCAAGGACCTATTGTATAGCACAGGGAAGTCTTCTCAATACTCTGTAATGACCTATATGGGAAAATAATTTTAAAAAGAGTGGATATATGCGTATGTATAACCGATTCACTTTGCTGTACAGCAGAAACTAACACAACATTGTAAATCAACTATACTCCAATAAAAATTAAAAAAGAAATAGAAAATGCATTTAACACCAGTACAGGAAAATATGGGCATATTAGGGTAAGCTAATGGCTAAACAAATAAACCCCAATATTTACAGCTGTTCAAACAAAAAAGGAAGTGTATTTCTTATTTATGCAATATTCAAAGCAATTTTTTTTTAAATTTTATTTATTTATTTATTTATGGCTGTGTTGGGTCTTCGTTTCTGTGCGAGGGCTTTCTCTAGTTGTGGCAAGCGGGGGCCACTCTTCATCGCGGTGCACCGGCCTCTCACTATCGCAGCCTCTCTTGTTGCGGAGCACAGGCTCCAGATGCGCAGGCTCAGTAATTGTGGCTCATGGGCCTAGTTGCTCCGCGGCATGTGGGATCTTCCCAGATCAGGGCTCGAACCCGTGTCCCCTGCATTGGCTGGCAGATTCTCAACCACTGCGCCACTGGGGAAGCCCCCAAGCAAATATTGTTGATTGATGGCAGTCTTTCCTCAAAGTGATGATTCAAAGACCCATACTCCTTCCTTCTTGTGCCATCTTTAACAGGCTGCATGTCCATTTGCATCAAGCTGGTGAAAGGGGAAAGAGAGTGAAGAAGCCACACCTGCTTCTTAACCACCTTGGTTTAGAAGTGACATACACAACTTCTAATCCCAAACTGTTGGCAATATCTAGTCACCTGGCCCTTCCTAGATGCCAAGTAGCCAGGAAATAAAGTCCCTGAGAACACAGCTGCTTTCCAGTGATTGCTCTATCCTCGTGATCCAATATGGTAGCCAACAGCCACAAGTGGCTGTTGGGCACTGGGAATGTGGTGCATCCAAACTGAGGTGTGCTGTAAGCATAAAGTGCACACCAGACTTTGATGACTTAGCATGAAAATAAGGATGTAAATATCTCATTGATAACTTTTAGAGTGATTACATATTGAAATGGCAAGATTGTGGATAACTGGGTTAAATAAAATATCTTATTTAAATTAAAAAAAAAAAAAAAAGAAATCAATACCACAACCTCGTTCTCTTCTTGCTCAGTTCATCTATTACTGGTGTTTTCCCCTTGGCCAAACCAATCAGAAGAAAAAGGGCAAAGGACTCTGTTTATGTAATCCTTAAAAGTCAGCCTCCCCAGATGAAGAGCAGGGTGAAGAAGGTAGGCAGGTGACTAGAAAGGAAAATATAACATTTCTAAAACAAGCAGCTAACTGTTAAGTGAACACAGAGGAAGATGAGAATGGCTACAGAGTATACACTGGTAGAAATCTTGACAAGGTAGTTTCATGTTTTCCAGGTAATTTTTTATGTTGAATTAGGAAACATATTTCTTTCCCTTAATCCATTTAAACTACTCCCTCTCCCCCATATTTTACCAAATATATACCTTATTTCAAATGAATTTGTTAACTAACATTCTGTTTTCTATTTGAATAAAACTATAATTTTAAAATAATTTTTATTTGTCAAAAGCACTTCAATTTTTTTGTTGATTTGATAATTTTTTTATGTTTAAGCAACACTTTAGCTTCATATAAATGTCTAATATTAGGTCTTTAAGAGGTTACTAGCTTTTAAAATGAAAACAAGGATATTGATTTAACAGCTAAATAAAACAAAATATTTTTAAAGTATGCTTACTTTATTTAATTTTTTTAAATTTTTAATTTTTTCTTCCAGTTTTATTGAGATATATTTGAGATAAAGGACTGTATAAGTTTAAGGTGTACAGCATAATGATTTGACTTACATACATCATGAAATGATTATCTCAATAAGTTTAGTGAAATCCATCATCTGACATAGACACAAAATTAAGGAAATAGAGAAACATATTCTTTCCTTGTGATGAGAACTCCTAGGATTTACTCTCTTAACAATTTTTATAGATAACATGTAGCAGTGTTAATTATATTTATCATGTACATTACTTTAAAAACTACTTTCTACTTCTTTGAATCAAAAATATTTGGTTTGGTAATTGTCTTTTCCATTTCAACTTGCCAATGGCAGTATACAATATCTCTTCAGTTAAAAAATAAAATAAAATTACTACAAAAAAAAAAGAATTACTACAAAGTGAATTGTATGAAGTATTTTGAGGAGAAACTATAATATAAAAATGTATAATTGATTTGTCTTCTTAGTTCATCATTTACTTGAATTCAGATTATAGACAGTTCAAAAGTTAAAAGAGACACAACACGATACATATGTATACATTTTTATGTACACTTACATTTTTTACAATGTAATGTGAAAGAAAGCATTTGATGCAACTTTGCCATAAAGAAAGAACTTTAGGGAAAAAACAAAAGTATGTGAAAATAGTTGAAGTACACTCTGTATCAACTGTAAACCAACATAAATAAAGTAAAATCTCCATATTCTTTTTTTTTTTTTAAACATCTTTATTGAAGTATAATTGCCTTACAATAGTGTGTTAGCTTCTGCTTTATAACAAAGTGAATCAGTTATACATATACAATATGTTCCCATTTCTCTTCCCTCTTGCATCTCCCTCCCTCCCACCCTCCCCATCCCACCCCTCTAGGTGGTCACAAAGCACCGAGCTGATCTCCCTGTGCTATGCGGCTGCTTCCCACTAGCTATCATATTCATATGAAATCAAAGACTTGGTCCATTGAAAAAATGTAGTCCTGTTGACCACAGACTCCGGTTCTTAGTCTGCAACTAAAAGAAGGAAATTCTGGCTAATGAAATGGAAAAGGAATTTAGGTGTGTCCAAATTAAAGAACTAAGGTCAGGTGCAGGACTGCTAGAGTCTCAACCAAAATGGCACCCCAAAATCTGTCTCTTGAAATAATTTCTGCTGTCTTTGCAGAACTCTAGTTACCATTATGGCTGCCAACACAACAAATAGAAGGTGCTGTAAACTGCTTCTACTGTTTCTGGTGTCTGCACTCCAGATGTTGCTGTGTAACTGTTACTGTCTTTTCTCAGAGTGGATATTCCTATATTCTTCTTTGCATTACCAACTGCTAATATTGTGGATGTGTTCTGTAGGCTGGGAACAGGTTAATTGCCTTCCCTCTGGGTGCAAGAGGAGATGGGAAATCAAATATATGACAATTTCATCAGCTATATTTAGTAGGTGGACTCCCCTCCCCAACAAGGATAGGAAATGTCCCCAGTATAGGAAGGGTGTTAAGTACTGCAAAACCAAAACAATGAAAAAGACAAACCCATTAAGGCTGTGAGTATATAGGATTTTTTATTTGAATAACCAAACAGGTACTTAAATTTTACTTTTCTTCTCTTCTAAATAGATGTATAATAATTACTAGCTAAATGTGTTATGACCTTATACAGTTCATATAAAAATTAATATAAAATACTATATATGTATGTATTTAAAATACACATTTATATATTTCATATAAAATAATATTAATAATTTTATAAGTTAAATAACATAATTTTCTTATTTATTAATTATATATCCACTAGTTACCTTAAGAAATCTATTAGATTTTGACTCATATTAGTAATACTTAAAATAATGAATATTTAATGGGTTGAAAAAGATAGTAAAGTTACATATAAGTAATTTCATCTTCTTTTATTAAAAAAATGGAAAATAACCAACAGTTAATTGAACTGCTAAACCACTGAAGTTATTTAGTTAAATTTTTTCCTCATAGAATGGACTTTTCTTGGTACTATTTGATTCAGATAAACTAAAAGAAAAAACATTTTAAATCTGCATTTTATATTTATGTCAAATCTTCAGTATAGGAAGAAGAGTGAGAAGGTTGTAACATGGTGGGAGTGTAGATTGCTTTGCACATATCTGCTTGGGTAAAACTTCAGGGTTGCAATTACCTAATAAAAAGTGGAATAAAGATTATGTAGTATATAGTGGAGAGGGTGGCAGTTACCTTAGTAAGGAAAATATGTTTTTTTATATTGATGAATACAGTGTTGAGGAGCAAATCCATGTACTGATATAGACAAGGTCTTTTTTCTTTGTTTTGTTGTTATTTTTATGGGTCTTAATTTTTTTGAATTGTTTTAAATTGAAGCATAGTTGATTTACAATGTTATGTTAGTTTCTGGTGTACAACAAAATGATTCAGTTATATATCATTATATAACTGAATATATATATATATCTTATATATATATATAAGAATATAAATATTATTTTTCATATTATTTTCCTTTATGGTTTATTACAAGATATTGAATATAGTTCCCTGTGCTATACAATATGACCTTATTGTCTATTTTATATATAATACCTTACATCTGCTAGTTCCAAACTCCCAATCCATCCCTCCCCTGCCCCCCACCCCCATTAGCAACCACAAGTCTGTTTTCCATGTCTGTGAGTATGTTTCTTAGACAACATCTTTTTAATGAACCTGTATAAAGGCAGGTTTCCTGCAGAAGTTTGGGAACCTATCATATATTATTATCCATACATAAAATATAACACCACTTTTCAAATACAGGGAGAATAATTATATGAGATACTTAATTCCAGGAAGAAAAAAGCTTTGGTGTGTTAAAGTAATCTGACAGCAGTTGGGTCAGTTGAACAAACATAACCTGTATGAAATGATAGATACAGAATTTGACAAAGTTGAAAACAAAAGTACTGACTTTATTAGCAAAACTATAAACTTATCCAAGCATGCGTTTAGTGGAGAAAACAACCAGGATTTCTAATGAATAAGTATTAGTGTAAGAGATTGTTTTGACATATTCTATCATTTCTGCCTAAGAAACACTCTCTTTTTCATATTCGAAGGCAGTTATACAGCTGTTCTCATACTACACCACCCAATATTGAAAACCCTCTGGCAATCAAAAGCATGGCTGAATTTACAGTGATTAAAAACAACAGCAACAGCAACAGCAACAACAAGAAGCTGTGAAAGTTCATCTTAAATAATATAATCTACAGAAAGATATAAAGTGGCAATTGCTCTGTTAGCCTTTGATCTGAGTTTCTTCATTAATGTATTCATATTCATTCAGTTATTCAATGAACACTATTAAGAGCCTCTGATACGGTAGGAATTGTGAATACAAACAATTAATGAGGTTCTGTATGTGCTTTAAGGAATCTACAGCTTATTGGAGAATAATTACATTAGAGTAATACTCATTTGGTAGTGTATAGTAAGATCACATACACCAGACCCACAGTGTGATTCCTGATATCAATTATTAATAAGTCCGTACTTTATATTTTGCCATATTTGAGTATATCTGTATGCTTTTTAATATAATTTAAAAAATCTGACTTCAAATCAAATGAAAGAATCCATGCCTAGAAAGACAATAACCCTAATGCCAGATTAGATGTGTTTAAATTTTTTTTCTAATACAGGTAGATATAAACACACAACTTTCATTTGTTTTATTCATGTAACATTAGTAATTATATGTATGATGTTCTAGATTTTGGATTTGAAGGCGAAGAAGGTCATCTAGGTGAAAAGGATATTCAGAATTATATTGCAAATGGGAAAACAGGGATGATTCACTGACAAGTTTGGAGAAAGGGATTTCAAGCAAAGAAGCAAGAGCAAGTTTAAGAGAAGAGTAAATGTGTCAAAGGATGTTTTGGTGGAAAAACTGCGAGGAGATGGACATGGTGATAACACGTGATTAAGAAGAAGCACAGGTAAGTCTGAGGGGATAGAAAAGGGTAAGAACCTAAAAGATTCTTATATCTTTGTACTTTATTCCAAAACAACAAGAAATATTTACTCTTATTTATGTTTTATAAAAAGTATTCTAAGAGCAGTATATTGAAGGTGAGCTATATTAGGAAAAGGGAAATAACTTAGATGCCTATTATATTAATACAGGTATGAACTGATATATGATATGGATGTGAAGTAGATGGTTTTAATAATCATCATGACTTTGGAAGCTGCTGGATATAGAAACTTATTGTTGTGACAACATTCCAAGATGAGAGGATAGAGTAGAGGTTTATAATGAGTTTTGTTTTAAACAGTCTGAGTTTGAGGTGCCTATAGAATGTAACAAGTGGAAAATTTCAGTAGACCTATGTATCCAGAGATTTGAAAAGATGTATGTAGTGGTGGTGCACAATTGTGGGTAAAATATTAGTGTTCATTTAAAACTAAAAAGATGAGTTAAATGACTTCAACAGAGTAAGAAGAGTAGAGAAAAAAGATTAAGTTCCTCAATCTGACTCTAGAAAGGTAGAAATAGCCCTCAAAATTATTACCTCCCTTTGCCAACTTTATGCTTATCAGTGATGAAACTTATCTGTGAAATTCACCTGCTCATTGCCACTCTGCCATGTTCTTTCAGCAACAGAAAGCTGCTCTCTCAAGGGAAAATCATTCCATGGAATTCAGGCAGGACCAAATCTATCTATGACTTTAGTGAAGGTGGGCCAATGACACAGGCCTTAGGAATCATATTTCTGAATCCCTCTGGTCATGACATTTGGGTCAGAGATGAAAAGGTGAACCAAACTACATCAAGCTAAATTACATGAATGTAAAATAATGTCTAATTTTTTTCTGGCCCTCTTCTTCCCTCTCTAGAATTATAACTATTGCCATCTTTAACACAGTCATCGTTATATAACATTTTAGGTGTTGGTAAACATATGTTACACTGAAAAAGGAGAGACACTATATCTCAACTAGTATTAAGGTAAATATACAATTTATATATTCTTCAGTTCAAGGGTCCCGAGGGGTGGTTGATATGTGGACATGCAAATTTATTAATTTGAGCTGTCATGGAGACTAAATAAAGTTCCACTATTATAAGATTCTTATATGTTATGTGTCTGAAGTAGTATAGTATTATCAGATTATAATGTGATATGTTAAAAGATTCATATTTTAAACTTTTGAGAAACCTCTAAAAGTTGCACAAAGGGATATATCTAAAATTTCGATGAAATAGTTAAAATCAAATATTAAAAAAGTGATGCACCAAAAGAAAGTATAAAAGGGAGGATATAAGACAACAACAACAAAACAACTAAAAAAAGCAAATAATATACAAATAGTAAACAAATGCCAATGAGGACACAGGGATGGGGAAGGGTAAGCTGCGACAAATTGAAAGAGTGGCATGGACATATATATAATACCAAATGTAAAATAGACAGCTAGTGGGAAGCAGCCGCATAGCACAGGGAGATCAGCTCGGTGCTTTGTGTGCACCTAGAGGGGTGGGATAGGGTGGGTGGGAGGAAGATGCAAGAAGGAGGCGATATGGGGATATATGTATATGTATAGCTGATTCACTTTGTTATACAGCAAAAACTAACACACCATTGTAAAGCAATTATACTCTAATAAAGATGTTAAAAAAAAAAAAGAAATGGAAAACAAAGAAAACAAATGCCAAGATGGTAGACTTCCAACCATACCATTCACTACATTAAATGTAAATAAATTACACAATTTGATTAAAAGACAATTTTCAGACTGTATATAAAACAAGATTCAACTATATGTTCTCATAAGTCATAAATAAAACTAAACCAAGATCACTTGAAATTTAGAAGCACTATATCATATGCTTATATTAAGGAAAAGATAATAAATGAAGGAAATTACAGAAAAAACAGCAAAATTCATACACGAAGTTGTTTTTTAAGGAATTATTTATAATATGAAAAAATTAAAGACTAAGAAATATCCCACATCAGAGAAACGATAAAATAAATTACAATATTTTATGTTATAAGCATTTATGTAATCATTAAAATCATGTGTTCTAATACTATAATAATATGAGATATTATGGCAACAATATAATAAACAACAAAGCAAGATATTCTGTATACCATAATAATTTTGTTAAAATAAGGAAAACAACTATATTTATTTAAACTGAATATACAAAACATATGTGGGCTTTAATTTTCAGCATTATGTTTTTCCATTTTCCCTATGATTTTACAAAAAAGTATTGGCATACCTTGTTTCATTGTGCTTCAATTTATTGCTCTTCACTGATACTGCGCTTTTTACAAATTGAAGGTTTGGTGGTAACCTTGCGTGGACCAAATCTATACGTGCCATTTTTCGAACAGCATTTGCTCACTTTCTGTTTCTATACCACATTTTGGTAATTCTTGCAATATTTCCAACTTTTTCATTATACCATATTTTTTACATTAATGTGTGATACTAAGACTCGCTGAAGACTCAGATGAAAGTTAATGTTTTTTAGCAATGAAGTATTTTTTAATTAAGGTATGTACATTGTGTTTTAGGCATAATGCTATTGCACACGTAATAGGCTACAGTATACTGTAAACATAACTTTCATATGCATTGGGAAATGCAAAATATTGTTTGATATGCCCTTTATTGAAGTGTTCTGGAACTAAATCCACATTATCTCAGTTATGCCTGTATTCATTCCATGCATATAGTAGAAAGAGTTATAAATTAAATACTTCTAGTATCTCTTCTTACCAAGTAGGGTTAAGAAAGTGGTTTCAAGGTAGTGTACACATGAATTAATAAAATAAACATATGCCAAAAAAAGATCTTATGATTAAATTGTTAATATGGCTTGTACGTAGTTAAGCTATGGATAGCCATTAGATTGGGGTTGGGTTCATTTCTATTGGAGATGAGAAAAACATTTTTAGGTCAATCCATCTTTTAAAAAAGCTTTAAGGTAGACAATTGAAAGGCACCCTTACATTTGTTGATGTAATATTCATCTTAGAAATATGTGAAACTGGTTTGTGTGAAACAAATAAATTCACAAAAATTCTTTTATTCTTTCCAAGTTTCACTCTTGATTCCATTTTCCATCTTGAATTATGCCCACCTATACTGTCCATCATAGTACCCAAACAGAAACATACAGTGAGTCAGTCATGTAAAAAGACGCCAGGTTTCAAAGGCATCAGCTGTATCCAGTTATTCAGTTACCACCGACATTCAGAGACCTAGGGAAAGTCTCAGTTTCCTTTCCACAAGCTACTGCCGGGTGCAAGGGCAGGTCCAAATGCTAAGGATAGTGTTTTTCCAGCACTTTTGTGGTATTTGCCTGAGGAATCTACATATGCCTGAATCCTGCCACATCAACCACCTCCTTTCCACTATGACATTTCTTCAGGTAATAAACACAAGATATATGCCCTTAGTCAGAAGCAAATATCAATACCATTTCATAGAATCTTTGTTAACATCTTATAGTCTTGCAACTGCCAAATCAGATCTCTGCAAAAATGTGTTATATTTTATGGCTTAGTCCCATCCATGCCCCTAATCTAAATCTCGAGTTCATACTACCCTTTATCTGACTTAATGACATAACAGAGATTGAGGTATATGCAGAGAAATAACTAAGTAGGCATTTTTTTCCCATCAGTATATGCAGTTATATTCTTTTCCTTGGAGGATAAGATTTTTTTCTTCAATGAAAAAAAAATACTAAAGATCCAACTCTCATTGTTGGTTTATATTTCCAATTATTCTAGAAAAATAACTGATAAAGTATTTGCACACCTATTCATTTTTTTTTTATTTTTTGATAACTGGAAAATATAGAGAATCAGAAATAGTAACAGCTCTGGAACTCAACCCTTGCTTTAAGCAAAGTCTGTATACCAAAATGCAAACAATGAAACAGAAGACATAATTTATGGAAAGTGCTCTAGGCAAGATGAAAACACAACTCCAAACATCTACTTCTGTTCTGAGGTAGATTGCTCTACACTTTGGGAACAGATGGTTTTGCTGGAATAAAAATGCACACTTATTGACTTTGTCATTTAGACATATTTGGTTTACACAAAATAATGATTATACAAAATATACAAAATATACTATACAAAATAATGATTACCGATGCATAAGATTTGCAATAAACTATAATTAATGATATATAAAGCCATCTATTTAAACAATATAATGAACTTTGCTAAAATAATGCTTTAACCACTCCTCATTACAAGTGAAATCAAAAGACTTTTAAGTAACATTTTACTTAAAGTGATTATTAGAGGTAAGCATTTTAATGACAAAATTATCATTGTGGTGTGGTTTAAAGTTCTTTGTAATTCTGCATTTTTAAAAAGCTTAAAATATAAGACTTACCCTGTGTACTCAGTATTCCTCATGTAGAGAAGAAACTATTTGTGAATGTAATAGCCTAAAACATTTTTCTTTTCCATCCTCCCAAACAGCATTAATTTATTTTTTAATTTAGCTTTAGTTTTAATAGTAAGATCATTTCATCTCCTACAATTTTGCATTACATATTCTCCTTCCAGTGTTGCCATTTAAATTTATCCAATTAAAACAAATTTAAACAGCAAATAAACAAATTTTAAAACCAGGTTCCAGTTCAGCTTTCATTCTTCTTAACTATATCATGCTCTGAAAGAATAAACATACATATATATATATATATATGTATATATATATACATTTCTGTCAGCTGAGAATTTACTCTTGAAACCTTAGACCAAAGAGGAATGAGGTCAGCAACTATTTATTTCATGTGATATTACTGTGACTTTCATGAAGACTTAACTCCATTTTACACTTTCTCTAGACTATATTCATGTTACTTTTGGCTCCACATAGATAAGCACCATCTTATAAGCCGCAGAATTGAGAGTTTTTACAGAATTAAGTACAAAGCAGCACACAGCACGATGATAATCCTCAAGGGAAGTATTGATAGAATAGTCCAAAGTATATATGTATGCAGAGGAAATGAAGAATTAAGAGTTTAGCTGTATAATTTCAGCAAAAATAAATTTTTTTAAATGGGTTCTTCTGGGGAGATTTTCCCTATGAACATAAATCATTTTTTCACTTTATTATTCTTGTTGCTGATGAGTCCTACGAGAAACAAAGCATTGACCTTTTTCTTAATCTTCTAAGAGGGTTTCTGGCTATTTATTTGCTTCCATTTAATTTATTGGTAAGCATTTTACCTATTTTTCAGCTGTAACAGAACAGTATATATTGACTGAAGAACATTATATATTAATCAAAATGTAAATTTACACTGAGATGAAAAAGTTCTTCTTATTTAATTAATTTATTTTTTAATTAATTATTTATTTATTTGTTTATTTTGTTTTTGGCTGCGTTGGGTCTTCATTGCTGCGCGCAGGCTTTCTCTAGTTGTGGTGAGCGGGGGCTACTCTTCCTTGCGGTGCACGTGTTTCTCATTGCGGTGGCTTCTCTTGTTGCTGAGCACGGGCTCTAGGTGTGTGGGCTTCAGTAGTTGCAGCCCCTGGGCTCAGTAGTTGTGGCTCGCGGGCTCAGTTGCACCGTGGCATGTGGGATCATCCCAGATTAGGGCTTGAACCCGTGTTCCCTGCATTGGTAGGTGGATTCTTAACCACTGCACCACCAGGGAAGTCCCTCTTTTTATTTTAAAAAAGTGTCCTAGTATCTCTGAATTTATACAAATTTTCTTTCCATTTTTAGTTTTTTGTGATATTTGTGAGGAACAATATGAGATTTACTGTAACTAATATATAAAATGTTTCAGATTTCTGAATTTAGCTCTTTAAAATATGCATATTATTCCAAATGCTCTACGTATATTTTAATTTAGCTAAAATTCAAGCTTTCTTTGACACTTGAATTCTCCTCCTTCTCCTTTATGCCCAGGATACATGCTTGAATGAGATAATGGCCATGTGTATCTATACCAAGCTGAACGTATTTGCAGGTCTGATTATTGCTGTCTCAATGACCTTTACTAACACTTTTAAAATCACTTTCTCTAGTTACATTTGATAACAGTAAGAAATAATGTAGATTGAGCTGGTTGGGTTTCTTTTGCTAGGTTTTAGCTACCCAGACCTTAAAAATATAATCATATGAAACTTTCCAATTTGATGAAGATGTAACAGTCTTGAACCTTGACTCTAAGAATAAAATGACTTCACCTTTATTTATTTACCAATGGACTGAATCATCTATATAAAATTGCATTTGGGTATAGATTTATAAATAGAGTGTGCCTAATTTACACGTCTAGCTTTTTTTTCCTCTGGCTTAAGTAAGTCAGTGAGCAAGCTGAACTTCATTTGATTCACCTAATACTGGAACTAATAATTCCTACTCAAATAAGTTTCTAATAACATATATATTTAAAACCTCAAACATGTAGTTGAAATTCAATATGTTTTAGTTCCTTCATTTGTAATTGCATGTTCTTAGTAATGTATAAATTATGAACTTGAAATGTTACCAATGGGGTATGTTATATGGGGTCACAGGAGCTTAAAAAACCTTCTGTGATGAGGTTTTACCTAGACAAGAGCACTCTAATTAGAGTGATCTGTTTACAATATGTATATATACAGTAGACGGTTGAACACAGATGAGAAAATGATTATATCAGACTCACAGAAATCTTATCCTGTATTAAGCTTTACTAATAAATCCAAGGATATAAGCATAAAGAAAGCCAGGCAGAGGAAGAGAAATCTAAACCATCCTATGTGGATCTTCTCACCTCACAATGTTAGAATCATGTAGCTTATGAAATATCTTCATTTTATACTACAGATAATCACCTAGATTACCAGACTTCTTCCTTGGAGACATGTCCTATAAATCTATGGAACTTATCTTCATGATCCATAAGGAATTTTAATCCAGGGACTTGTTGCTAAGAATATCCCATAAATAAGAACTTGCCTTCTAGCAAATATCATTAGTCTAAAACTTATCAAGAGGTCAGTTAACAATATATTTACAAGAAAATTAGATGTAGTCTTTCCTTCTTATGAACATCTCCCACTCCTATGATCTATGATCTAGAGAGAAATGATTACAGGCCCACCTCTTGAATGCTTTCCTCTATACTCTGACCTTGATCAATATATATTTGTCACATATTTCTCAAGTATATTTTCATTTGCCTTACAACATTTTCTGCAATATCTTACACAAAAGAAAAAGTATATTCTGATGACTACTGGGCTTTGACTATCTAACAAAGATACTCATTCAGCAGAGATACTAATTGCAGCCACACATTTTTTCCAACCACTTTCAAGGCCTTTGGATATTGTTCTAACCAGCTCGATTACTGTTTTTTGTCTCTATCATCGATAGTCATGTAACTCTTTTCATACATGCTGATAAAGACATTTAACTGAGTATGCCACTTTTTTAGATCCAAGTTCACTTGTGGTTCTGGCCAATCAGTTTCCATAAGTCCCACACCAACAGGACTCCCCCTCATCTTCACAAAATATTTCTCATCCTGGTACATTCACTCTCTAGACTTTATATTCCAGTGACAGGAAGAAGAAAATAAATAAGTAAAAAACAATATATATTTGTATTGTGAAAATTACTGTCAAGAAATTTAAACTGTGACATGATACATAGTAACTGAGTAGCAAGAAGGTACTTCTGAGTTGATTTATATGCTAGAACACATTTGGTAAAAAATAAATAAACCAAGATAGGAGAGAAGAAATTTCTAAGAAGAGGGAAAGCAAGCAGAAAGTCATAATTCTGTGATATGCATGTATGAATAGCAAAAGGAATGGTAATTATGTGAAGTGAGCCAAGCGGAAAATCATTAGACTAGAGATCAGAGAGGTAAGCTAAGGTAATGTCTGGGAGTTTTGGCATGTCGTATGGTTGAGGACAAGTTTGGAGTTTTATTCTGCAGGCGAAGGGAAGCCTTTGAGGTTTCTTTAAGCTGAAAAGCCATATGATCTGATTTTGTTTTCAAAGATCACTCTGGGTGTCTTTTGATAATAAACTACAACAGATCAGAGAGAAACAGAGAGACCAGTTAGGAAATGAGAACAAAACATCAAAAAAATAGTTAATTTTGATTTCCAGAAACAAATGATTTTTTTTTTTATTTTAACAAAATTTTTGACCTGAATATTTCAGAGAAGGAAGTGACTGCATTGTTACCAAGAGTGCAAAATCAACACAAAATGGCAGCCATCCACATTTCTTGTACATTGAAAATGTGTTTCTCTTAGACATTTTTGGGAGTTATAGCTGCACACTGAATTATTTATTATTATTTAAAATGATATTACTTCAAGAACATATATTGTCTTAGATATTTTTCCTTTACCCATACCATGCCTCTCAGGTTTATTTTAAGCACTAAGTGGTTCTGATGGAAAGGAATAAAATATATTATTGGTTTTCTCCAGAGTGAACCACCATGACACCTGGCTTGTAAAATTCAGTGATAGAAAAACTTTTGGTTAATTCTTTCTTTATTCCTTGTTGTTAGGCTCCATAAGTCACTCTCAAAGTTGAGTTTAATGAAAATGAATTGCTGTATTATGTTTCATTCACAGAGTAACACAACTGAAATCCCTTTGATTCAAGAGAAATAAATAAGAAAAGCTCATAAGAGCAAGAATATAAAGTTACTTTGGAAAGGAATAAGCCCCTAGTTACTGTAAATGTTTTCACACTGTAACATAGCAATTACTTGGAAATTGGATCTTTTGGCATAACCTTCTCATACTTCCCCTGAAAATTCAATTACTCATTTCTACACCTACAGTTCACTGGAGACAAAAACCCTTATATACCCAAGACCACACAGGCTGGCATATTTGTTCCTATTTGGCTTTAATGATCTCAGAGATGAGGAGAAAAACTAAACCTAAAAGCAAAGATAAAATAGTAGGTGATGGACATCTCAACTACTGCCCTAATGAAGCATTATGTGGAAATGCATATGTATGATGTTAGAAATTAATACTAATTTACAATTAACTTACATTTCAAATTTTAGTTTGAGAGGTATTCTTTAATTTTCCAGATAATTTTCTAATTTACAAATGGGTAATTAAATTGAGTGCAACCAACATGGAAAGTCCATTGTGAATATACATGGGTGTGAGGGAATTCAACTTGCATAAACCCAACACTCAATTACAATACAGCAAAGAGGCAACTGGTTAAATTTCAAAAAGACTGTGTATTAAACTTACGGAGAAAACTAAAAATAATTTAGTATTCAATTCAACTCATAGAAATAACGAATCGATTTTTTTTTCACTCTCCACAGGAGTTAATTATTAGTAGTTTAAAAGCAATCAGGAGTGGCATGGACATATATACACTACCAAATGTAAAGTGGATAGCCAGTGGGAAGCAGCCACATAGCACAGGGAGATCAGCTTGGTGCTTTGTGACCACCTAGAGGGGTGGGATACGGAGGGTGGGAGGGAGACGCAAGAGGGAGGGGATATGAAGATACGTGTATACATATAGCTGATTCACTTTGTTATACAGAAGAAACTAACACAGCAATGTAAAGCAATTATACCCAATAAAGATGTTAAATAAGTAAATAAAAGAAAGGAAAATAAAAAGAAACAAAAAATATGAAACACTGAAAAAAAAAAAGCAATCAGGAAAGAAAATTATCCAACTGAAAAATTATCTAAATATGTTTAACCTGAACGAGTAACGAAGACAAATTTCACATAAGGGTCTGTCTCCAAGTGACCTCCAAACCCAAATTCTAAAATTGATATATATGTAATTATCAATGAAAAACCAACATATTGAAACGATGTTAAAGCCGTATAGTTAAGCCACATCTTCTTCCTATAAACTTAGCATGCCTGTAAGCAGTTTGTGCTACTAAGAGAGTGATAATTTTAATGTAACAGGAATGATTATACATATGGAATAAGTGGTGCTTACCTGAGGGTAGGTGTCAGAAAATTAACTCTACAAAATGGATGGATGCAGGGCTTGGAGTTTATAAGAAATCTAAACAGAAAACAATGAAAAATTCATTATAGGTGAGAAGTCAAAGAGAAAGAGCAAATTGCTAGGAGATGAATATGGTACTCTGGGGTTTTAAAAAATATTTATTTATTTATTTGGCTGCGTCGGGTCTTTGTTGCGATATGGGGGGATCTTCGCTGCAGCGTGCAGGAAATTTAGTTACAATAGGCGGGATCTAGGTCCCTGACCAGGGATGGAACCCAGGACCCCTGCATTGGAGCGTGGAGTCTTAATCACTGGACCACCAGGAAAATCCTGAATATGTACTTTGAAGTAGCTTGGTCTGTGAGAAATCCTGAAGATAGAATGGTCAGAAAGATTTTCAAGAGGGCAAATATTTAATGAGCAAGTAAAGCCACCCTAATCAGCACAGATATGAAACTTCTCTTCCACTGCACACAAATATTTAGTAAAATTCTATTTCTCCTATGAGGAGTACCTAGGGCATGAATAAATAGGCAATTAAGCAGTAGTTAAGAGAGACTGAGTCTGAGATTTGGAATAGTACTAGAGAGAAATAAAGGACAGACATAAGAAAATGTTTAGAAAATTTAAGACGGAAGCTAGAGATGCCTTTAAGAGCACAGCCTCTCTAGGATTTTTCAGAATAAATAATTTTAAAATAATTAACATTAACTGATATATGAGTTACACTTTCAAATATTGAAGAGTGATAACACTGTTGTATTAGCAATATTAATCTATATGCCAGGCACCAAAGTAATAACTTTACATAGATTACCTTATTTGACTTTCACAAAAACCATGAAGTGAGTAATAATGCAGGTTTGGTTTAACCCCATCTTGATGGTTTAACACCATCAAGAAATTAAGGCAGAGAGGGGAGTAGCAAGATAGGGGTATGGGATTAAGAGATAGAAACTACTGTGTATAAAACAGGTAAGCAACAAGATACATTGTACAACACATGGAATTAAACCATTATTTTGTAATAACTTTAAGTGGAGTATAATCTATAAAAATGCTGAATCACTATGCTATACACCTGAAACTAATATAATATTGTAGATCAAATACACTTCAATTTTCAAAATGGGAAGGAAATTAAGGCAGAGTATGTTAAGGATATAGATCACTTAGTAAAATAATAGAAAAAGGAATATATATACACATACCATTCAAAGACTAGTAAAAATAATCTGGATCATCTATATTAATATTAATTAAAGCAGACTTCAGAACAAGAAATATCAGGAATGAGGAAAGACATTATGTAACGATAAAGCAGTCAATTCTCAAGAAAGATGTAATAATTCTAAAGATCTATTACCTAAAAACAGGGCCTCAAAATATAGGAAGTAAAAATTAATAGAAGTAAAAAGATAAATAAGCAAATCCACATAAAATTGGAGTCTTCCACACTATTCTCTCAACTATTTATAAAACAAGTGGACAGAAAATCAGTAAGGAAATAGATGATCTGAGCAACACTATCAACCTAATTGACATCATAGAACCTGCAGCCAAGAAAAAAAAAAAAAAAAAAAGCATTTTCTAAAAGTGAACAAGATACAGTCACCAAGATATATAACATTGTGAGCCATAAAGCAAATTTAAACTTAACAAATTTAAAAGAATTCATGCAAAGAATGTTCTTGAGTGATGTCTAGAATTAAAACCAGATATCAATATCAGAAAGATAACTTGAAAATCTCAAATATTTTTAAAGTAAAATACATGATCTCAATAACTCAGGAAGTCACATGGAAAATTATTATTTGAAATGTAAGAAAACAAAAATATATCAAAATATGAAAGATATAAGTAAAACAATGCTTAAACAGAAATTTATAGCAGGAAAGAAATTTTAGTGAACAGAAAGGTCTCAAATCAGTATTCAAAGATTCCATTTTAAAAACTAGAAAAATGAGAGAAAATTACTAAACTTAAAATAAGCAAGAGGAAAGAAATGATAAAGAGTAGAAATCAATACAACTGAAAAAATAGGGTAAATTAACAAACCAAAAGCTGGTTTTAGTAAAAGATAAATAAAACTGATAAATCTCTAGACAGACTAATTAGTAGAAAGAGGAAAAGCACACATTACTTATATCATAATGAAAAACTTGACATCACTATAGATACCATAAATATTAAATGGATAATAAGGGAATGATACAAGGAACTCTATTCTAATAGTTTTAAAAATTTAATAAAATGAAATATTTTCTTAAACTATCAGGACCAACACACACACACAAAATAATCTTACCAGTGCAAAATGTATTAAAGTAATATAATTCATAGTTTAAAACCATCCCACAAAAAAAGCTCTAGGTCCAGAACGTTTCACTGGTGAATTCTTACAAATATTTAAGAAAGAAAAAATACCAGTTCTACACAACCTCTTCCAAAAACTGTAAGTGGAGAGAATGCTTCCCAATTTATGGTGTGGGGCCAACATTAACCTAACACCAGAAAATACAAGAAAATAAAACTACAGACCAACAACACTTAACACATATGCAAACATTCTCAGCAAAGATTTAGCAACTCAAATCCAGTACAGTATAAAGAGGGTAACACACCCCGATATAGAGAAGTTCATTCCA
The DNA here is from genome assembly GCF_028023285.1 of Balaenoptera ricei. Lineage (NCBI taxonomy): Eukaryota > Metazoa > Chordata > Mammalia > Artiodactyla > Balaenopteridae > Balaenoptera > Balaenoptera ricei. The sequence continues at coordinate 56,937,330 of NC_082655.1, forward strand.
AGAATGCACAGCTAGTTCAATATTCAAAAGTCAATCTGTGTAATTCACCATGTTAAGAAACTAAAAGAAAAAATCCAAATGGTATCTCAATAGATGCAGAAAATCATTTGAAAAAAATTTAACACCATTTATATAAAGTCAAAATAATTGAAAAGGAAGAAATTAAACCTCTTATATTTGCAAATGACATGATTGTATAGAAACTCTAAAGGAATGCACAAACAGTATTTTATAGTTAGTAATTTAGCAAGATCACATAATGTATCAATATAAAAAATCAATTATATTTCTATATACCATCAGTAAACAGTTGGAATCTGATTTTTTTTAAAAAAGCTATACCATATACAATAGCACCAAACATATGAAATATATAGATATAAATCTAACAATATAAATATAGGATCAATCTCTTGAAAAACTATAAAATATTGATGAAAGCAATTTACAAAAATCCTAATTTATAGGGAGCTATATATATATATATAATATTGATAGATTGGAAAATTCAATCTTAAGATGCCAATTCTAAATTTGATTTTATGTTTATTAAAATCCCTGTGAAAGTTTTATAGTGTTTCCAATAAATATTTTTTATCACTAAACATTTTGTCAAAACTTTATACAGAAAGATAGAAGAACTAGAATTGACAAAGATTTTGGAATAACCAATGTTAGTATAGAAGATCAAAGTTAGAGAACTCACCATTTTCCAAATCAAGACTTACCATTAAAGTAATCAGGGCAGTGTGAAATTGATGGAAGGATAAACATATACATCACTCTATTTATGGAGTCTTCCATAAATATAACCACAAGAATAGAGTCAACAGATTTATAAGAGAGTCATTAAAAAAATCCAGTAGCAAAAAGATAGTCCTTCAATGAATACTACTGGAACAACTCAAAATTCATTTGCAAAAATGAAAAATAAAATGTATATGCTTGACCTAGAGCTCACACTTAAAATTACTTAAAAATGAATCATAGCCCTAATTACAAAATTTTAAATTCTGGAAATAAACAACATAGAAAAATTTCACAAACTCAAGATAAATAATTTTTAGATACAGTATCAAAACTAGTATCCATAAAGGAAAAGAAAATTACACTTTAACAAAATTTTAAAATTTTGCTATGAAAAACAACAACAACACAGTTGAGAGAATGAATGTATTGGCAATTCATATTCTTGGACAAGTACTTGTATCCAGGATATATAAGGCACTCTCAAAATTCAACAATAAAAAAACATATAATGCAATAAATATATGGGCAAAAGGTTTACATATAAACTTCACCAAAGAAGATATCTCGATGGCAAAAGAGCATATGGAAAGATATTCAACATCATTAATCTTTAGGGAAATGCAAATCAAAATCACAATAAAATACACTGCACGCCTATTAAATGTAACTCCTCCCCCAAACCCTTTTCCCAAACCCACAAAAAACCCTGACAATTCGGAGTGCTGGAGAGGATACAGAGCAACACTCATACATTGCTATTGGGAATGCAAACTGGTGAAGCCATTTTGGAAAACAGTTTAACAATTTATTTTTTTCTTTTTTTTAACATCTTTATTGGAGCATAATTGCTTTACAATGGTGTGTTAGTTTCTCCTTAATAATGAAGTGAATCAGCTATACATATACATATATCACCATATCTCCTCCCTCTTACATCTCCCTCCCACCATCCCTATCCCACCACTCTAGGTGGTCAAAAAGCACCCAGCTGATCTCCCTGTGCTATGCAGCTGCTTCCCACTAGCTATCTATTTTACATTTGGTAGTGTATATATGTCCATACCACTCTCCCACTTCATCCCAGCTTACCATTCCTCCTTACCATTCTGCATGTCCTCAAGTCCATTCTCTAAGTCTACATCTTTATTCCTGTCCTGTCTTAAGAACCATTTTTCTTTTTTAGATTCCATATATATGTGTTAACATACGGTATTTGCTTTTCTCTTTCTGACTTCACTCTGTATGACAGACTCTAGGTCCATCCACCTCACTAAAAATAACTCAATTTTGTTTCTTTTTATGGCTGAGTAATATTCCGTTGTGTATATGTACCACAACTTCTTTATCCATTCATCTGTCGATGGACACTTAGGTTGCTTCCATGTCCTGGCTATTGTAAATAGAGCTGCAATGAACATTGTGGTACATGACTTTTTTGAATTATGGTTTTCTCAGGGTATATGCCCAGGAGTGGGATTGCTGGGTCATATGGTTCTCCATACTGTTCTCCATAGTGGCTGTATCAATTTACATTCCCAACAACAATGCAAGAGGGTCCCCTTTTCCCCACACCCTCTCCAGCATTTATTGTTTGTAGATTTTTTGATGATGGCCATTCTGACTGGTGTGAGGTGATACCTCATTGTAGTTTTGATTTGCATTTCTCTAATGATTAGTGATGTTGAGCATTCTTTCATGTGTTTGTTGGCAATCTGTATATCTTCTTTGGAGAAATGTCTATTTAGGTCTTCTGCCCATTTTTGGATTGGCTTGTTTTTTTTGATATTGAGCTGCATAAGCTGATTGTAAATTTTGCAGATTAATCCTTTATCAGTTGCTTCATTTGCAAATATTTTCTCCCATTCTGAGGGTTGTCTTTTCGTCTTGTTTATGGTTTCCTTTGATGTGCAAAAATTGTAAGTTTCATTAGGTCCCATTTTTTTAATTTTTGTTTTTATTTCCATTTCTCTAGGAGGTGGGTCAAAAAGGATCTTGCTGTGGTTTATGTCATGGAGTGTTCTATCTATGTTTTCCTCTAAGAGTTTCATACTGTCTGGCCTTACATTTAGGTCTTTAATCCATTTTGAGTTTATTTTTATGGTGTTAGGGAGTGTTCTAATTTCATTCTTTTACATGTAGCTGTCCAGTTTTCCCAGCACCACTTATTGAAGAGGCTGTCTTTTTTCCATTGTATATTCTTCCCTCCTTTATCAAAAAGAAGTTGACCATAGGTGTGTGGGCTTATTTCTGGGCTTTCTATCCTGTTACATTGATCTATATTTCTCTTTTTGTGCCAGTACCATACTGTCTTGATTACTGTGGCTTTATACTATAGTCAGAAGTCTGGAAGCTTGATTCCTCCAGCTCCATTTTTCTTTCTCAAGACTGATTTGGCTGTTCAGAGTCTTTTGTGTTTCCATACAAATTGTGAAATTTTTTCTTCTTGTTCTGTGAAAAATACCAGTGGTAGTTTGATAGGGATTGCACTGAATCTGTAGATTGCCTTGGGTAGTAGAGTCATTTTCACAATGTTGATTCTTCCAATCCAAGAACAAGGTATATCTCTCCATTTGTTTGTATCATCTTTAATTCCTTTCATCAGTGTCTTATAGTTTTCTGCATATAGGTTTTTTGTCTCCTTAGGTAGGTTTATTCCTAGGTATTTTATTCTTTTTGTTCCAATGGTAAATGGGAGTGTTTCCTTAACTTCTCTTTCAGATTTTTCATCATTAGTGGATAGGAATGCAAGAGATTTCTGTGCATTAATTTTGTATCCTGCTACTTTACCCAATTCATTGATTAGCTCTAGTAGTTTTCTGGGAGCATCTTTAAGATTCTCTATGTATAGTATCATGTCACCTGCAAACAGTGACACGTTTACTTCTTCTTTCCCGATTTGGATTCCTTTTATTTCTTTTTTCTTCTCTGATTGCTGTGGATAAAACTCCCAAAACTATGTTGCATAATAGTGGTGAGAGTGGACAACCTTGTCTTGTTCCTGATCTTAGAGGAAATGGTTTAAGTTTTTCACCATTGAGAACGATGTTGACTGTGGGTTTGTCATATTTGGCCTCTATTATGTTAAGGTAAGTTCCCTCTATGACTACTTTCTGGAGGGTTTTTATCATAAATGGGTGTTGAATTTTGTCAAAAGCTTTTTCTGCATCTATTGATAAGATCATATGGTTTTTCTCCTTCAATTTATTAATATGGTTTATCACATTGATTGATTTGTGTACATTGAAGAATCCTTTCATTCCTGGGATAAACCCCACTTGATCATGGTGTATGATCCTTTTCATGTGCTGTTGGATTCTGTTTGCTAGTATTTTGTTGAGGACTTTTGCATCTATGTTCATCAGTGATATTGGCCTGTAGTTTTCTATCTTTGTGACATCTTTGTCTGGTTTTGGTATCAAAGTGATGGTGGCCTCATTGAATGAGTTTGGGAGTGTTCTTCCCTCTGCTATATTTTCAAAGAGTTTGAGAAGGATAGCTGTTAGCACTTCTCTAAATGTTTGATAGAGTTCACCTGTGAAGCCATCTGGTCCTGAGCTTTTGTTTGTTGGAAGAGTTTTAATCACAGTCTTAATTTCAGTGCTTGTGATTGGTCTGTTTATATTTTCCATTTCTTCCTGGTCCAGTCTCAGAAGGTTGTGCTTTTCTAAGAAATTGTCTATTTCTTCCAGGTTGTCCATTTTATTGACATATAGTTGCTTAACAATTTCTTATCAATTAAACATGTACATGATAAAACTGTCACATGCCTAGATATTTATCCCAAAGAAATAAAAACTTACATTTACAGAAAATCTATATGTTAATGTTTATGGCATATTTAATTATAATCAACCAAAACTGAAAACAGCCCAGGCATTGTTCAACTAATGAATGGATAAACAAACTCCTAAACAAAATGGTATATACATGCTATGGAAGACTTGGAACACACAAGAACAAGCATTACACAAGAGTAATAAACAAGGACAAACTATTGATTCATGAAAAAACAGGTGGATCATGAACGCATTTTCCTAAGTGGAAGAAGACAGACTCAAAATATTTAATTCCATCTATATAGAATTAACATTGTTTGATTGCATCTACATGACATCTGGGAAAGGCAAACAATAAAATGGAAACAGGTTATCGGTTAGCAGGGACTAGAAGTAGGGACAAAGGTTGACTACACAGGGACAAAACAAGGGAATATTTGAGTTGATGAGACTGTTCTGTATCCAGATGGTGGTGGTGGATATGTGACTCTACTTTTTTGCCGAAACCAACAGAACTGTACATGCCAGAGTTTAAATTATACTTTATGTAAATAAAAAATAATTCATTAAGAATAATAGTGTTTTATATTAGTAAGGTCTTATATATTGGATGTGTGTTCACAAACATAATTTAATTCTACTCTAGGAGAAGACACAGATATTAAAAGAACAAATTAATACTCTCTACATCTAGTTAATAATTATTAAAGTTGGCATTCAAATCCACTTCTTGATTCTGAATCCAGTGTCCTTTTTATTACACCAAGTTAAAATGATTTATATCCTTAAAGATCATATATTGTATAGTATAATTCTTATTTTTAAATTCTCTTTTGTATTTTCCAGTGACTTAAAAGCCATTTGTATTTGTTATATTGACAAATGTTTGATATTTTCCTACATATTATTCAGAATAGAAGAAGCAGTTTGTGTACTATTGACTTCAAAAATGTCTTGAACTTTTAACATCTAATTTAGCATGCACAGCACATATTTTTAGGTATGTATCATTAAATTATTTATCAGGGTGTGGTAGTCAAATGGCTTTTACCATATTACTAAAAGCAGACTTGTGACATGATGATGCTATATTAAATAATTTAGAAGGGTAAGCTGATGAAAGTAGTTTTTCCTTCCATAAAAATTAATTATTTAATGCAATACCACATTAAAAAATAAATCATTTTTTCTCTCATTTTTACTTTGCAATCATTTTCATACATCCTAGCTACTTTGTTCCCTGCCTAGTTTTTATGTTATTGCCTATTCTATTATTTTATCTATTCGTTTTCATATATGTATTTACAGGTGCCACCACTTCACATATTTTTATGGTATCAATAAGTTACAGTGATTTTTGAATAATTCAAGTTAAAGAGCCCATTAGAGAAGAAAAAGAGTATTTCTTTTAAATACATTCAGTCAAGATTCAGGTACTTCACAATGCCTCTTTCTTAGGATCACTTTGACAACTAATCTCAGAGTTCCTGAAAGTATCAGTCCTTTGTTTCCATGACTACTCACCACAGGTGTGTGTATGCGTGGGTGTGTGTATGTGGATAAAATATTTGGAGTTCAATACAATGGCCTACACTAATTTTATTTTACCAAACTCACATGCTTTTAGGTCCTTCCTGCTAACTCTGGGAAAAAATTAAATAATGAGTATAACAAATGAAATAGCATTCTGAAATAATGCTAACGTACCCATGAGAAAAACCTATATTTTGGTATGAAAATAGAAAGACAAGTCTGAGGTGATTTTCTAGGTATTAAAGAAAAAGATAAGCAAATAATTGAGACAAAAGTGGATGTTTGTTGTTCAATAAGATTAACAGTTATTCTTCCATTTTTATAACTAAATGTGCACATAAAAGGATAATGTGCATATTTCGACAGGAAATGGAAAGTGCTATTCTGGAAACTGCCAAGCTTAGCATGATAAAATATTATGAAAATGATCCAAGTAAGCAAGAAAGATTTTTCTCAACATAAAGAGTTTCTATTTTTTTTTCCTCCTTTAATGCAGACGTTACTGATAAATTTTCATAACAGTGTTTCAAGACCTGGTGGTTGACATTTCTTGAAATTAACCTGGATAAATGAAGGACAAAATGTGCATTTTTCCTTTATTGGCAGGTATGGAGGATTTTGCTGTGCAACTCCTATGAATTTTAACAATGCCGATAACTGATCCAGTAGACGATGACAGCTCATTCTCATCAGCCACAGTCCATCACATAGAGTCATAGTTAGAGACTGTACCACTGCAAGTTATGGTGCTTGGGCACCCTTTAGCTTGCAGATCCTTGACACAAAAGACAGTTACAGTGTCTTTATGGCCTTTAAGGTCACTGATCATTGATATGATGGACCATTATGTCTCCGGAACAGTCGGCTGTCAGCGCTATTGTTCTATTAACAGAATCTTGTGCACTAACACACATGCACTATGAGACCATCTGCCAAATATCCTTATAAAAGAATTACTAGAATCTGTTCTGCATACCCATGATAAAGTAATTTCAATTGACACAATGACTCTTCTGTGTATCTATCATACTTACACCTGAAAGTCCTTGAGTCTGTTTGCCACCTTCCTTATTAATAATCTGCACTACTCTAGTTAATTATACTGCAACAGGTTTTTATAGCAGCCAAAAAAAAGTTTACAAATCTCTTCATTTTAATTTATATTCCCCAAAGAATCAGTTTATTGCTTTTTAAAAAACTTTCAATTTTTGTTAGAAAACTTTGGATAAATAAAGGACAGTTTTGAAGAATGTTTTGTAGTTGTTAAAGCTTTTAGGAGGTTATTTTCGCTTAGTTATTGCTGCATTTTAACTATTTCTTTTTAAGTTTGGGATAATTTTGAATTTATAGAGAAGATGTAAAACAGTGCAGAGAGTTTCTATAGGCTTGTCTCCTATCTTCTGCTTAGATTAACATCTTATATAACAATAAAACATTTATAAAATGCAAGAAATTACCACTGGCACAATGTTATTTACTAACACACAAGCAATCAAATTTCAGTGATTTTTCTCATTAATGTTTTTCTTTTTTTCCTGTTCTATGATACAACCCAGGGTTCCACATTGTTCTTAGTTGTCATGTGTCCTTAGACTCCTCTAATCAGAAACACTTCTTTAGTCTTTACAATTTTGAAGGGTACTGGTCAGTTATTTTTTATAATTTTTCATAATTCTCTTCCATTTTGGTTAGCCTAATGTTTTTTCTCAAAATTATATTGAGGTAATGCATTGTTGGAAAGGATGGTAAAGAGGTGATATACTCTTCTCAGAACATTGTATTAGGGAATGCATGATGTCTATTTGTGGTACTGATGATGTTAACCTTGATCATTTGGCTTTTAATGGTGTCTGTCAGAACTACCTATCTTAGTTAAGAATGATCTTACTATTCTTATCATTATAATTACTACATATTTTGAGAAAATTATTTGAGACTATGCAAATATTCTGATTCAGTTCAGAATTTCACCTACTCATTTTAGCATCCATTGGAAGATATTGCCTGCAGCAATTTTGACTGTGGTAGAATGAGTGATTTTCTATTTCCCTCACTCCATTTATATTTATTAATTGTAATTCTTCCATAAGGAAGACCTGTTACTTCTTATTTATTGATTGATTGATCGATTGATTGATTGATTTCAGTATAGGCTCACAATGTTTATTTTATTTGAAGGGTTAAAATCCAACATTATAGTTATTTTTGCTCAAGTTATTCGTTTTGAAGCTTGGTAACTCTGGGGTGCATATATTTTTTCATATGCCCACTTATATTCTGGTACCACAAATTCCTCAATTTTACTTTGTATTTTCCCTGTCCGGGATTAGAATTGATCAGTTCTCCAAGGAAACTTAGTTCTTTTTATTAGAGAATTGTATTTAAGAAATATATTATTGGTGGTAAGTGTGCTCATTGCTACTGTGGTGTCACTGCTTCTGCCTAGAGAATACACACATGTACCTCATGCTTGCACACATATCTATACTTATTTACGATTCTAATTTTTTGTGTTTATATTTTAAAACCATGAGTGAATATTGATACCTCTTCCATTCCAGCACCACTGTCATTCTAGGTGGCATTCTAGCCTATACACCTTCCTTATTCTCCTCTTTCTTATTCTTCTTTCTCCAACAGTGGTTTTTGAATTTTTAGTTCATACCTTTGTGAAAAACAAATTACCAACTAGAATACAATATATGTCTACCATTATGTTTATCTTTAGTCTTGAGTATTCAGTCAATTTCTGCATCATCTTGAATAAATCCTATCATAAAATATAAGGGAGATAATCTGTGTTTTTGTTATTTATTGTCATGTAACAAATTATCTAGAACATAGTGGCTTAAAATAACAAATTTTGTTTTTAATCTCACAGATTCTATGGATCAGTCATCTGGGCATATTTTAGCTGGGTGCCACTGACCAAGAGGCTCTCACAAGACTACAACCAAGGCAGTATCTGAAGCTGCAGTTGTCTCAAGGTTCTATTGGGCCAAATCTACTTACCAGCTCATGCATGGCTCTTGGAAGGTCTCAGAAATACACTTCCAAGTTTCTTCACGTGGTTGTTGGTAGGCTTTAGGAGATCACGTCCAGATTCACTCACCGAGCTCCTGGAAGCCCTTCAGGTACTCACTGGGCATTCACCAGAGCTACTCACAACATGGCGTCTTGTTTCCACCAGAGCAAGAGCTCTGAGACAGAGAGATAAGGAAATATCAAAGTCACAGTTTTTTGTTAACTCATTCTCAGAAGTCACATCTCATTTCTTTTGCTATATTCTATTTAAAACATGTGATTCTCTAAGTCAAACCCTTAAAGGGGGAGGTGTTACATTAGGACATAAATATCAGAAGGTAGAAAAGTTTGGGAGCCCTTTTAGAGCCTGCTTATCATAAGTCACCTTCTGTCCATCAATGATTTACTTTGATTCCAGACGTAAAATACCCTCACTTCCTCCACAGGTCCTCAAAGTCTCATTCAATTTCAACATCAGCTCAAAGTCCAGAATCTTTTCATCTAAGTTAAGTCCTGGGGTATGTGAACCTACATGATGAAAAATGTTAAAGAAGTTTTTTTTAGGAAATAAGAAAATGTTACCGAAAAAACAATTGAACCTACAGAAAAGAATGATGAACATTAGCAATGCTAAATTTGAGGGAAAATGTGAAAGATGTATTTAATCTTTTGTAATCTCTGTAAAATAAAACTGAACGTTTAAAGTAGAAACAATAATCAAGTATAATGGGTTTTCAACATTTTAAAAAGTGAAATATGTGACAACAATAGCATGAAGGATGGGACGGGAATAAAGGAAGGATATTCTTGCAAGTGTTTTAGTTGTAATTGAAATTGTACAATTTAAAATAAATGATCAGTAAAAAATATTTACATAGTAAATCTAATAATGAAACCTCGATAAAAACACCTAAACAACAAAGTTCAGGGAGCTTCCAAGTTTGTGAGCACAGCCATATCTGGGGAGAGTGGAATACCCCAACTCCACAGAAACAGAGTTTGCTTTGCTGGGGACCCTTCAGGACCTCTTCATCTGGCTCTTGGTTTCTGCCATAAGTGAACTGAGAGGCAGTGTGTAGGACACCTAGATTCTATGGTGACTCACACCTGGATTCTAATCCTCACTCTGCTGACCAGCTGGTGTTTTTGGGTACTTGGCTTGGTCTTGTGCCTTCCCTGCCCCCATTTCTGCATAAAATAGAGGGTAGATTAAATAATCCTCAGAATTTAACACTAGGAATCTGCATTTCTAACAAGCAGCCAGGTGATTCTTAGGCATTCTGAAGTTTGAGAACCAACTCTTATGACCCCCAACCTGTTAAAATTTTTACAACTCCCAGCTCAAAAACAAACAAACAAAACAAAACAAAAACACTAAAAATATAAAACAATGCAATCTAGCTAATAAGACAGGAATAGAAATAAAAATAAACATTAAAGACAAAAAAAGGAGGAAGGATAAGAGAAAAAAAAAGTGTTGAAAACATATAGCACACAGAGAAAACAACTAGCAAAAACGCAATGTTAAACTTACCCCATTGGTAAATATAGTGCATAAATGTAAAAATTTCAAATCATTCAATTAAAAGATAGATGTCAGCTATGTGTTGTTTACAAGAAACCAATTTAAATATAAAGACATTTGTGTGTTAAGTGCAAAAGAATGGAAAAGACATACAATGCACACCTTACACATACACAAATTGGAATGACAATATTAATATCAGGCAAATTTGATTTGAAAACAAGGAATATTTCAAGTATATAGCAGTAGTTTTCATAGTGATAAAGGGGGTCAATTTATATCTCTCTTTTTTTTGCAGTTTAAAATAACTAAGTTTATTTTTAGCAAAATATAGGCGCAGGTGGATTCAAACATTTAATGTTATTGGAAGTAGTTCAGTTCCAATAAACAAACCTAAATTTGTATGTACCTAATAATAATAGAGCTTCATGTAATCTAAAGAAAAAATGAGAGACTTAAAGGAGAAATAAACCTATCACAATTATAATTGGAGATTTCAACACTTCTCTCTCAACAGATTAAAATTTCTCACTAAGAAATTCAGTCAGGATATACAATTAATGAAAAAAAAAAAACAACAACAAAAAAAAAACTGTCAAGCAACCTGACCCAACTGATAATTATAGATAACTCCACCCTAAACCACTAAAATACACATTTATTTTTAAGGGTAGAAGGAATATTCTACAAGATAGAACATCTTCAGTACCTTAAAACGATTCTCAATAAATGTAAAATAATTGAAATCATGCAGAACACACTCTCCGACAAAATTAAATTAAATTTGGAATTAATAATGTGTAGATATTTGGCAAAATCCTCAAATATTGTACATTTTTAAAACATGAATTTATATAATAGGTAAAAAAAATCACAAAGGATATTAGAAAATATTTTCATTCAATGAAAATTTTTAAAAATAAAACATCAAATTTTTGAAATCTATGCTAGAGTGATATTTATAGAACTAAATACTTTGCATTGTGCTGGATAACTACATAACTTCCTTTAGCACATCTCTATCTGTAGCTTATGAAGCTCATCTAAAAGAAACTAATTGAAACTTTCTGCATACTCCTTGGAATTATCCTCAGTCAGATACATCTGTTCATTAGGTACATTTTCTATTTTTCATGTTATCAAAGGTGAAAATGTTAAAATTTCTGCCACTGTGTAACATTGTTTCTTTTCCTTCAGCTTCCAATTAATTGCTTTTTTTTTAAAAAAACTTTCTCTTAAACTTTTACCAAAATATACCTTGAGAACAATGAGCCTTCTTCTAAAATTCTCCTGAAAGCCCTTCAAGCTTCTGCTCACTGTTCAAGCCCAAAGCCAATGTCACATATTTTAAGTTTTTTATTGTGCCATTCCCAGTAACAAGTTATGTTTCAGTGTATCTATTGCTGAATAATAAACTATTCCAAAACTCAATGGTTTAAAAAACAACCATTTAATTTTAACTCATGGATTCTGTGTGTCAGGAGTATGGACAGGGCTCAGCTCGGTGCTTCTTTTTCTCTTCATGGACTTGACTGGTACTTAACTGACAGATGCACTGGTCGAATTCAACATCATCACTCACATGTTTAGTGTTTGGAAAGGATGGCTGGAAGGCTGAGATCATCCGAGAATTTTAATTGAAGCTTTATTAGGTGGACTCTACAACTTAATGGTTTTAGAGTAATCAAAGTTTTTACTAGAGGACTGGATTTCACAAGAGTGAGAATCTGAAGAGTACCAAATGAAAAGTTCCTGTATTTTTCTCATAGAACTTTAAAGTCACTCACTGTACTAATGCTGCATTCTATTAGTTGTGAGGCAAACATACAACCCAGATTCACAGGTTAGGAATTAGATGTCATGTCTGGATGGCAGAATTATTAAAAATATGCAAGCACTATTTTAAAAACCACCACACACACAAAAATAAGTTTATTTTAAATTCCATTACCAAACAATGGGGGGGATATATGATCTTTAATCATTTATCCAGGGTCCATCTCTCTGCTTATTTTTTCACTTAATCAACAATTTATATTTCAGTAAATGTGTTTACTTCAGAGCTAACAACAGGTAAGTTATGATATCGTAAGTAAAGACATATTTTTTAAAAAGCTGCTAATAATATGGTAGAAAAGATAGAATATCTCTCTCCCAGATGAGAAGCTACTATTTGTCCCATAACCTAGAAAATAAAAAAGCAGACATAAGACAAATATTTTATTCAAAAATGTAGATAAAGAGAAGAGATTTTAATTAAATGGTACAAAACCCAATAAACAATAAACAAATAGACAAGAAATCAAAGAAGTCTAAAGCAAGCAAACAAAAAATGGAGCAGGATTAAATAAAAGATGATTTTTGAATGTTTTAGTAAGGATGTTTTACGACAAGACAGAAAAAAATTAAGAGGTTGTGGAAACAAACAAAATATAGAATGACAAAGGGAAAATACCAAGGAAAATATGCATCTGAAAGGTAATTATTTTATGTCACTCTACATTGATAAATTATAAAACCTGGTAAAATACACACATTTCCGGAAAAAATATTAACTGTCATAATAATATGACAAAATTTTGATTAAAACAATAATAATTAGTGATATTTAAATACAAGTTAAACTTTCTTAAAAATCCCCACACTAGGCAGATTTAGGAATCACTTTGTTCAAAATTTCAAAACCCATAAAATCTCTATTTTATATACTTTATAATAAAAGTAGAAAAAAGGAAATTTTCCTATTTCATGTTTAGAATCTACTAAAATCTTTGTTTTGAAACCACACATTGAGAGTAGACAACATAAGTTATAGGCTCAATTCACACATTAAAATAAAACAAAAAATATGTACACTTAGCTAAAATATAAGCCAACAGTAACTAGCAATCCATTATATAATTATAAAACATTTATAGAATTATACACTAGAGAAATTCAGGAAGACTTTATTAAAGAAATGCAAGGATAAATGTAGTATGGAAATTGTCAATTAATTTATATTAATGAACTAAAAACAAAAAAGTCATCTCAATAGAGTCAAAATAAACATTTGATAAATGTAATTCCTTTTATGACTAAAACAACACATTGGATTATAATGGAATTATTTTTAATAAAGTCAAAAATGAAGAAAGAAAAGAAGAGAAAGGGAAAAATAAAAGAGGACCTACAGCTGACATTTATGTTTAATTTTAGATATAGTCTCCTAAACATTTTATAAAAGACAAGGTCACCAATTATCAAAAGTACCAAAATTTGTAGCCAAAGTAAAGAAATAAAAGGAATCAAGACTGGAAGGGAAAATGTTGCAAAAAGTAGCTAACCCATGGAGTCAATAAACTCTCAGAATAAATAAGAGAACTGAGGCTGCCGAATATAAGGTCAACCAGTAAACATCAACACTTTTTCTACCTCAACAGCATACTACGAAACAACATAGAAAATAATGTTTATATTTGCAACCAAAATTTTACATTTTCTTGGATTTAACTGTCCAAGAACTTTATGAAAAAAAAAATGTTAATAGAAGTAAATGGGGTGAGTAAATGTAAAAATAAATGCATTTAAGCAACATATATTTAGTGCCTACTACATGTCAAGCACTCTTTCACACGCGGGGCAAACACACTGAATAAAATGGACATGATCAACTATGTTCATGAACATGATTATGTAACATTACCAATTAACTCATTCATGAAAATCAATCCAAATCAAAATGCCTCCTGGATTTTTTAAATAATATATAAAACCATATCCTAGGATTATATAAAATAATACATTTTAATTAATAGTCAGTTTTGAGGGAAAAGATCAAAGTTGAGAAATTTGTTTTGTCAGGAATGATAACTTGTTACAAAAATTAAAGGAAAGCAAAAAGTCTGCTACTGTGGAAGAAAACACAGGTAGAATACAGTGATATAAAAGAGCTAAGATATGATTCATCTATAGAGGAATATAAGATATGATATAGATGATATCACAAATCAATAGGGAAATAAAGTATTTAATGGATGGTGTTGCAAATAATGGCTTATTATATATTAAATAATAAAACTGTATCATAACTTCCTTTATAAACATTACATAGAAAAGTCAGTTATGTGTATTAGATTCCTATAGAAAAAAGTATAAAATGAAGTCAATTTAAAAAATTTAATAGAATAAAAATAATAGAAGAAAATATAGGAATATATCTTTGTGGTTTGGAAGTAGCAAAGGGTGTATTATAATACACAAACAAAACAAAATATTAGTCAAAAATTTGATGATCTTGACTAAGTGAAAATTAAGATTCTTTTTTCAGGAAAGAGAGAAGGAGAATTTAAAGTTAACACATAAAAAAAGAGTAGAAGTTTATAGTTTTAATGCCTAACAGGGACTGAACAAAATAACTACCATACGCAAGAATTTTGTGCAAATCATGAAGAGAAAATGATACATAAATGTGCAAATGTTAGGATAGTTAATTTACAGAAGGACAACTCAAAAGTACTAAAAAATGAAACAATGAAGAGTGTCTTGATCCCTCCAGACATTAGTGAAATGCGACCTAATATAACATTGAATGCATCTTGCAATCATCAAATTGGCAAAATTAGAAAGTTGGATCTCTAAGTGAGTAAAATAATGAGCCCCCCTTTTTTTCTACCCAAAATTAAGGGGAAAGTGGTAAGAATGGCAAATGCAAACCACTTTTATTTTTGAAAAAGTCAAAGTTCTAGGCAATTTAGTCTGAGAATTAAATGAGCTATCTCATACAAATTCCAGGGTTAACCAGAGATATCTACCCAGGTGCACAGTTCTAGAATGGGGTGAGCATTTCCCATATGGGGAGCTTGCCCAGGTAAAATTTATATCATGGAGAATCAGAGGGGAGCCCCTGTTTGCCTGCTTTCTCAGAGGCAATAAGAGTAGCATAACAATGTAAGATAGGTAGTATCAGAACATAAGTGAGTAAAGTGTTCATGACATATGATACAAATGAAGAAAGGAACCATTAAGAATACTGAAGGAAAAATAAAGTCAGATCCATCCCAGCTGCAAGAGTACTTGTTGTCCTTTCAGATGTAGAAAACAAACTTACCGGTTACCAGGGGATAAGGGCAGGGGGAGGGATAAATTGGGAGACCGGAATTGACATATACACGCTACAATATAGAAAATAGATAACTAATAAGAACCTGCTGTGTAGCACTGGGAACTCTACTCAGTACTCTGTAATGGCCTATATGGGAAAAGAATATAAAAAAAACAAAACAAAACTGTGGATATATGTATATGTATAACTGATTCATTTTGCTGTACACCCGAAACTAACAGAACATTGTAAATCAACTATACTCCAATAAAAATCAAGAAAAAATATTGAAGGAAAAATAAATGGATTTCTTCTATTTCATTTAAAATACAATAAGTCATACAAATAGGTTAAGAAAATTGACCTTATGTGGTTCAAATTCTAGCACACACAAAAAGCATAATTGTGTAGGTGAAATAAATAGGTATTATGCGGGGACATAAGTATAGTTAACCTTTATTCAGTGCTTTATATAGATTAACACTCTGAAATAGGTACAGTTGAACAAACTGAGCCACGAAGATGCTAAGTAACTTGGTCACTTTTCATGCAACTTTACAATGTTAATTTCAGATGTCACTGTCCCTGATTAAGAGTTTCATGTTTTGCATTCCCAGAAAATCTGATTCTTAGATATCAGTAAGTGTGGATTAGAAAACTAGTTTTCAAAAACCTCTCTCATTGGTATTATTATTATACACTATTGCCCTGTCCACTCCTTAAATATGCTGTCTGGATGAAGCTGAACAAATAGTGCCCCCAAAGCCCCATCTCTAAATATCACCACATTGGTGTTAAGGCTTTAACATATAAATTTGTGGGGTGACACAGTTAGTTTCCAACAAGGACCAAATTCATAGTTGGACACAGTAAGCCAGGCGGTCTCTCTATCCTCTTCATTCAAAGAACTGATTTTCATTTTACTGATTTTCTCAATGAGGGTTGAACATGAAAATGTCCTAGTTGAAGGAGTTACACTCTAATAATTCTATGATAAATAAAGAATGAGTCCTCCAAACTGAATTGCATATGGCACTATCAGTTACTAAATAACACTTTGGTGTCCATGGTGTCCACCTTGGACATATGTAATCTCTGGTATTAAGAGTACATAATTAAGTGGTAAACATGAAAACACACTAATAAAATAAAGGAGCTACAGAAGACTAGCTGGAAGGAGTTCTAAAAGGCCAATTAGTTCTTATTCACCCCCTCCATCATAGTCAAATTTGTTTTAGTTCAGTTGTTCTAGAAAACCCACTGTTAACCTGTAGTACCTCTTAGTTTCATTCCAGAAATGAAACTATTCTGTTAATTGCATTTATACCACATTACCGAGATATCCAACCAAGTTGTTCCTTCAAGGTTTCTAGCATAATACTTCAAGTAACACCTTTTTCTTATAATAATTAATTTTCTTTCCTCAATTTATATACCTCAGTTAATATTCATATGCTTTTAAGTGCCCTGAAGCCAATCCACACTAGTTTCTTTAATCATATTATTGGTCCACTTTAGTACTCTGCTGCCTTTTCTTTTTGCTGTTTACTAAGCTTTTTTGTTTACATCTGCATTAATTATGCAGTAATTGCCTTAAGTGTTAGATTACTGAAAGGGTTCACAGGACTCAGTTTTTACTCACAGAAGAGCTTTATTACAGGCAAAAGAAAAAAAAAAAAATAGCAACAGCGAGAAAATGACATGCATTGAAAATAGTCTGGAGGTGTCAAGTGTAAAGTTTTTCCTCCTACCACTGGGTTGCACAGGGAACACTTTGCCTCCAGATTTTGAAGCACCTCACTAACAGCAAACCCAAAGTCATTTCCTGGTGGGAAGGTTACTTGGCGTAAACTGGTCGCATGGCCTTAAAAGTAGTTCTACCAAAACCAGGTACAAATCCTGTTGTTATTACCAAACAATGCTGACATGAGAATGCATCTTGCCATCAAAACAACTCACAGGTTCATGATTACAGAACATTTCACTTTAGCTTGTGGATTCTCTAGCCTTGGCCAAGGGTCACCACCATGCTTCTGGCAGATCTGGAGATCAGCATGTGTTCAGTCCAGACCAGCTGAAATTAACACATGCTATTCATCTTCTTTTAACTGATGTACCCAGGTACAGTTCAATAGATATTGACTTATGTGCCCTTGCAGCAAGTAAGTCTGTAAAGTTTTATACAGTTTATAATAAAGTGGTCATCTGGAAAAAAAGTCAAATAACTTATCTTTCCAGTTTTCAGTGACATACCTTAGAAAATCTGACTACTTTAGGAAGACACTGGTATTTGTATGATTTAACAAAAACACAATATTACAAATACTTGATCATAGATTTCAGCAAGTGTTCATAATGTTGCAGAGTCTCTATATGAATAAACTTTGGAGGAAATAATGGACTTTAAAATGAAAAATATGGGGTAAAACAGAAAGGAAACCTATCAACTGCAACAATAATGAATCTGCAGATATGTATAGTCGAACTTTGCAAAAGGCCACAGGGAGTTTTCTGAGAAGGCGCGGTAAGAATGTTAAAATGAATATACTTTCTATTTGTTGTTTATTGTTTAAATTGGTAACACATTAAAAATATTACATACCTAGACTGTCCATTATTACTATGGATTTAAGTCTAAGGCAAGAGAAGGTAATTTCCAGTTTGTAGGATGGCACTGAATTTAGTTTCATCCAGCTCAGTGTGGACAGTGCCCAGCTGAAGAAAAAAAAAACATACTTTATTGATAATTACAACAGACCACATCCCAGGAATTATTTTACCTTGACAATCTGGACATTTTTTGCCTCTGACTGTTTTTCTTATTGTCTGTAACTCATTTTTGTTGTTGAGTGTATCCCTTTTAACTTTGTTTTCCTTGTGTAACACAACTATGTGCATATTACTGAAAAATATAGTAAGTTCTTTATACTGAAAACTAAAAATGCAAAAATAAGAATACTTAGCTCTTTTCTTGTCAGCAAAAACATGATTTTCCTCTTCCTGAAACTGAGTTTTTTCCTCTCAGTTTTAAACTCCCTTATGATAAGGAATAAAGTCTCATCACTCATTGTTCAAAGTAGGAGATCATGAGTTTAAAAAAAAGGAAAAGAATAATTCAGCTATGTTTGGATAGCCTGATTTTTATGATGGTCTGGTTTGAGGGCAGCAAGAGAAGGTAGGATAGGTTGTTTTAGATGGAAACAGCAGAGTAATTGTCAATCACGTTTCATAACACAAGGGTTCTCATCCCTCTGATTCTCTCTACATACGATGGAATTTAAAAACAGTGGTCAATACCCACTTTCAAAACTTCAAGAAATACAGATGAGAATGAGAGATGTAAAGGTCATTAGTCTCTTCTACAAAACAAGCCAAGCCTCTAGGGATTCACAGTTCACTTTCTTTTCCACGTCCTGATTTAAGAAGCCAATCAATGACTCAATCAACAATATTAAAGATCTACTATGTGTCTAGCATTATTTTTAGCAACTATGGGAACATCCATCTTAAAGCATGTCTACATCAGCAACCAAAGCATTTTCAGTTGTACAGCAATAAAATATTTGTCAATAATAACTAAATAAATAGCATATTGAGTGAAATTCAAATTAAGCATTTATATGTAGAGTGTTAGATTGCAGTAAATCTAAAATTAGCTGAAGGGCAAAAACATTTATTTATGATGTGCCATCTCATGGGACTATTTATTTTTTCCCAAATTATTAAAAAATGCAATCATTCTCCCATCACACATATGGAAAAAACTCAAATATTTTTAAAAATCTCTGTGAAGCTTAACACCTCTTACCATGAGCATTCTTAACTATGAAAAAAATGTTATTTACGAAAGTAAGCAGGAGGTTTTTTAATCTAGTGTAAATTCTCAATAGGCTTCAACTAACAGTAAACACAACAATTAAATATTCACATGCTAAAACCACTTTTCCCTTAAGCTTAACCTAGCACTGCACAAAATATTTAACAAATGGTAAACAATTTGAAAAGCATTTTCAAATTTTCAACTGGTAATCCATACATTTTCTCCAATGTTCTGTGTCACCTTTGTAATTTTAAAAAGAGAATCATTATGTGTCTAACCAAGTTGGAAAATACTACTTACTAATCTTATATTCATTTGGCTTTTTTTACCCTGTAGAGTCAGGACTTTTACAGTTGCTACAGTCCTGTGGTTTCCCTATTGGGCATTGAGTTAACAATTTTTGGTGCAGAGTACAATCTATCAGCTGCTTTACTATATCACATTACAATTTAGGTTCTATTTTGTCAGTCGTGCAACAGTATTTTGAATTCTGCTGTGGGATGTGATATCTCAAGACAATTCTGTACTTTTCCAAGCTATCTTGCCACTTTAAAAGTGTTGTCAGAGGAATTATTATTTGGAAAAGTCAGCCTGAATTATGCTGTTGCAAATCTGTACTGCACAGCTAACACAAATTGATTTACCAGGAAGCTCGCTGCATTCCTGAGATGTACAGCCACTAGAGTAGCTTAGATAAATCATTATTCACAAATGACATATTCAGATACAACCTAAGAACCCCTCAAAATGAAGCTCTAAAAACACTTCAATCCATTTAAGGTATATATTTATGACTAATTTGGAAGGAAAGGAAATGTTCTTATTAATGTGGCATTATTAAAATTCATATACTGCTTTACAGTAATTGCTATGATAATGAGAGAAAACTACTGTTTAGGTGATATATGTCTCTTTGGAAAATGTAAGGATTGAACCAAGCATACTTTTAGTCAAAAAGAGATAGTACAGTTGACAAGTAAATAAATTTCTATGTATACATTGGTATATCTTCTCTAATCTGTAACTCTCGGGATACCTGCATAAAATACAGATGAAATCTCCTTAAAACACAGTAACATTATATTGATAAGTCATTGGGCAGTCACACCAGGTGTCAAACACAGAGGCATTTGGCTTCCAGCTGGATTTCATCATTTTTCTCTGTTTTCCTGTCTGCTTACTTCATCTGCTGGAAAGAGGAGGCTGGTGTGGATGCATTAAATCCAAGGAGGTAATGCAATTGGGCTACTAGCAGGATCTTAATTTATTAGAGGAGTATGTAATGATCTTCTATTACCCTTTTAGTTTTACTTCTTTGCTTGAGGCTCACTTTTCATTGCTAAAGGAATTGCAACATTTAAAGAGTTAAGAAAAAATAACCAAGAGTGTTTTGATTGGATTTTAGTGTTAGCCTTAAACATTGTAATTCTAGTAAATGCTTAAGAATTTGCTTTCCAAAATACTAATACTACTACTACTAATGTTCTAATTTATAATATTTGTCAATTTCTATGGTGTAAATACCCCCACCATGCCAGATTTCAAGCTACCAACTCAGTATCACTGACCATGATTCTAGGGGGTCACTGGAAATGGAATACAGCACACAATGATGCTTAATTTGGCCTTTTCTCTGATGAGGGAAAGTGTACTCTTGTAATTCTAGGCGGTAAACACTAGCTCAGTAGTAGTGTGTTCTTTTGTAGAGAGCAAAAGTTTTACCATAAACCCATGAAAAACTGGCATAAAATAAATGATGGAGTTGATTTTTGGGTGAGAGCAATCTAGAAAGTATTATTTCAATTACATGTATATTCAGTAGGATATTGTTAATTCTTTATCGTGTGGACCTGTCCTGTCCCATACTTTAATGCTCATTGAATTTTCAAATAAAAGTTAAATCAAGATATTATACCTGGTTTTGTTCATAACCTTTGACAAGTGCTGTTTAAGACACAGGAAAATAGCATCACCAAAGGCAACACTACTCATGACATTTTGTTCCCAATAAAACTATACCTTTATTAGTCATTTAAGTCCTCCTGTAAACTCCTCTCCACAATGAACTACACTAATCCCACATCTTGTTCTCAGTGCTACCAGGAATGTTATCTCTACCTTATTTAATCTCTCACTCTCCATCCTTGAGAAAATCAAGGGGAAATAATAACCATTGTAATTACTCTACTTCTTGTTTAAAGATTATTATTTTTGAGGCTTTATTTTTAGAAAACCTTTATTATTTTTTTTTTAATTTGTAAAGTTTTTTATTGAAATATAGTTAATTTACAGTGTTTCAGGTGTACAGCAAAGTGATTCAGTTATACATATATATATTCTTTTTCAGATTCTTTTCCATTACAGGTTATTACAGGATATTGAATACAGTTCTCATCATAACTTCATATGGTGACAGAGGGTACCTAGACTTATAATGGTGATCATATGTAAAAATATTGAATCACTATGATGCACACCTGAAACTAATGTAATACTGTAAGTCTACAATACTACAATGTATTTCTTTTTTTCTTTTTTCATATCTTTATTGGAGTATAATTGCTTTACAATGTTGTGTTAGCTTCTGTTGTACAACAAAGTGAATCAGCTATAGGTATACATATAGCCCCATATCCCCTCCCTCTTGAGAGTCCCTCCCATCCTCCCTATCCCATCTCTCTAGGTCATCACAAGACATCGAGCTGATATCCCTGTGCTATGCAGCAGCTTCCCACTAGCCATCCACTTTACATTTGGTAGTGTATATATGTCAATGCTACTCTCTCACTTTGTCCCAGCTTCCCCTTCCCCCACTGTGTCCTCAAGTCTGTTCTCTACATCTGTGTCTTTATTCCTGCCCTGCCACTAGGTTCATCAATACCGCTTTTTAGATTTCATATATGTGTTTTAGCATAGAGTATTTGTTTTTCGCTTTCTGACTTACTTCACTCTGTATGACAGACTCTAGGTCCATCCACCTCACTACAAATAACTCAATTTTATTTCTTTTTATGGCTGAGTAACATTCCATTGTATATATGTGCCACATCTTCTTTATCCATCCTTCTGTTGATGGACATTTAGGTTGCTTCCATGTCCTGGCAATTGTAAATAGTGCTGCAATGAATATTGTGGTATATGTATCTTTTTGACTTATGGTTTTCTCAGGGTATATGCCCAGTAGTGGGATTGCTGGGTCATATGGTAGTTCTATTTGTAGTTTTTTAAGGAACCTTCATACTGTTCTCTTTAGTGGCTGTATCAATTTACATTCCCACCAACAGTGCAGAAGTGTTCCATTTTCTCCACACCCTCTCCAGCATTTATTGTTCGTAGATGTTTTGATGATGGCCATTCTGACTGGTGTGAGGTGATACCTCATTGTGGTTTGGATTTGTATTTCCCTAATAATTAGTGGTGTTAAGCATTTTTTCATATGTTGTTGGCAATCTGTATGTCTTCTTTGGAGAAATATCTATTTAGGTCTTTTCCCCATTTTTGGATTGGGTTGTTTGTTTTCTTGATATTGAGCTGTATGAGCTGCTTGTATATTTTGGAGATTAATTCTTTGACAGTTTCTTCATTTGCAAATATTTTCTCCCATTCTGAGAGTTGTCTTTTCATCTTGTTCATAGTTTCCTTTGCTGTGCAAAAGCTTAGAAAAACTTTAGATTTACATAAAAATTGACCAGAAAATATAGATAGTTCCCATGAATTCCCTCACCCCATACTCTGTCTCTTCTATCATTAACATCTTGCATTAGTGTGGTACATTTGTTAAAACTGATGAAATATAACTTCATTATTATTAACTGTAGGGGAATAAAATTTCAAAATGCCAAAATGTCTCTTTAGTATGCTGATTATTTTGAGCTGGAAACAATCAAGGCCCAAAAGACACAGAAAGAAGCATTGACGTACCTCCTAATTGCCTAAAAATAATTTAGATAGAGGACCTGTTCCAGGAAGGGAGTTATCACCATAGATAACTATAGTATGAACTAGGTTTGTAGACAGGGAGGAACCCAGCAAAGTCTGTTCTTTAAAATTCCTCTCTGTGTCCCATTGTCTCTGCATGGCCCACCAACCTTTTATTTACCAAACATTTGCTTTTCCATCTTCACATCAATTGCCTTCCTACCCTTTGAGTTTCTAAACTACCACCCCCAATATCCTCTTTTGTCTTTAGCTGAAGATGGTATTTAAGGTGAGGGCTCTGGTCATTTTGGCAAGTTACTCAATTCTCCTGAGTCTTTCTCCTGTATACATGTTATTAAACTTTTGTTTGATTTCCTCCTGTTAACCTGTCTCATGTCAATTTAATTCTTAGACCAGCTAGAAGAACCTAAAAGGGTAGAGGAAAATTTCTTCCACCTAAAAGGGTAGAGGAAAATTTCTTCCTCTCTAACATCTATCTTTAACTTCATACGAAACTGTTAAACTGTCTTCTGAAGTGGCTGTACCAGTTTGCATTCCCAACATCTGGGAATGAGAGTTTCTATTGTTCCAAGTGTTCAACATCATTTAATGTCATCAGTGTTTTGAATTTTGGCCATTCTCATAGGTGTGTTCTAATTTTCAATCCCCTAATACATATGATGTTGAACACATTTTATATGCCTTTTTGTGATCTATATATCTTCTTTGGTGAGATGTCTGTTCAGAACTTTGGTCTATTTTTTAATTGAGTTGTTTTCTTATGGTTAATATTTAAAAGGACTGTATATTTTGGATACCAATGTTTTATCAGATATGTGTTTTGTGATTCTTTTCTCCTATTTTGTGGCTTGTATTTTCATTCTCTTAACACTTTTTTTTTACAGAGCAGATTGTCGTTTAGTTTTTTTTTTTTTTTTTTTTTTTTAACTGTAATGAAGTCCAACTTATTTTTCTCTCATGGATCATATTTTTGATTGTGAAGGCTACTGTTTTTGTATTTACCTTTAACATATGCTCATTATGCTACACATAGCCAATTTTTATACCTTTTTATATTGAAATTATTTTGTATTTTCAGAAAAGTTGCAAATATGATAGAGTTTCTGTATATCTTTCATCCAGCTTCCCTCAATAATAATGTCTTACATAACCATGATAGATTTATCAAGATCAAGAAACCAACATTGGAACATGCAATCAACTAACCTACAGATTTGATTCAGATTTCACGAGTTTTTACAATAATGTCTTCTTCTGTTCCAGGAGCCAATTCAAGATACCATATTGCATTTAGTTATCATGGCTGCTTAGTTTCCTCAGATCTATGACCGCTTCTTAGTCCTTTCCTGTTTTTCATACATTTGACACTTTTGAAGAATATTGGTCTGGTGTTTCATAGAATATCTCTCAACTTGTTTTTTTCTGTTGTTTTCTCATATATATTTGGGGGGAATATAAGAGAGGTAAAGTGTCCTTCTCATTACACCACATCAGGGGATATATAATATAAAAGTAACTTATTACTGGTTATTTTGGAATCAAAGAACCCTGCAGGGCCCCCCAAGTACAAAACCAAGCAGTTAATGATTAGGACAATAGAGCACAGACTCAGTGTCTGATGCACATTCCTGAGTTGTTTTACAGATACTGTAACTGCCACTAGAGGAAAAAAGCTAACTGAATGATGACCAGATTGTAGCCATGACATAAGCTGCTCCATCTTGAGCAGTACTGAATCTGTGACTAGCACAATTCCAAGAACTGGCCTTAAGAGAATGGGATTAACATTATTGCTCATAATAATCTATATCTTTCTGGGCATAAAAATAATTGTAGCTTGCTCTGCCTGTATATGTAAGCAGGTAACTAAAATTGTCGGCAAAGAGATGCTACAGACCCATGTAGACATCTTCTATCCTGAGAATATGGAACCCTATGTCAGCATGAAGAATTTACAGAAGACAGACCTTCACCCCTAATCCCATAGAAATGGAAGGTTGCTTGACAGTGGGGAATTGAAAGCAGCTCTTTTACCCCTTTATTGTTTGCCCATTTCTGTTCCCCTCTAACCTTAAAAGAACTTAATTATAGAAATGAGATCACTCACTAGGCAATTTAACCTAACTCTTAACTTATGCTTCCCTGAATGCACACCACGTCTTGCTTAACCTGTTAATTCTTTTCCTAGATAAAAATAAGTAAGAATGAAGAATTGAGTAGTTAAAGAATGACTAGGCTCTCTACTCCCAACAACCTCCTTGCAATCCTGCAGACAGATAACCCAGACAAGATAACATCTGAAGAGAGAGTCAGCCAGTCTGCACACAATGGAGAATGATACCTCTTGTCTCAATGATTCACTGAGATTCTTTCCCCTCTTTTTCCTATAAAAACTATCATGGCTGAGCAGAATCTTTGGAGTTGGTGTCAGGACATGAGTCCACCTTCTCCCCTGATTACCAGCTTTTCCTATTAAAACATCTTTCCTTTCTACTGACACATGCCTCTCGATCATTGGCTTTCGAGTGACAAGCAGCCAAACCTGAGTTCAGTAACAATTTTAACTTTGATCTTTGCTTATAATAGTGCCTGTCAGTTTTCTCTATTGTAAAATTGCTATTTACCCATTTCCATACTTTATTTTTAGAAGCAACACTTAGAAGAGATATAAGCTCTAACTTATGGAGAAAAGAGTATCAAAAATTTGTGGCCATATGTTACAACACCACAGTAAGCTATAATTACTTCGGAGGAGAGCCTTTGGGACTATGCAAATATCCTGTTTCTCTTTAAAGTTCTGCCCACTAACTTTAGTATCCAGCAGTGGTCCTTGCCTGAGCCATTATTATTGTGGTGTTCTAATAATAGTTTTCTATTTCCCTAATCCCTTCTGTATTTATTATTTGCAATTCTTCTGTAGGGAAGAATTCTGTAATTTATTTATTCATTCAACCATTTATTTATATCATGATGAATTAATGGATACTTATTGTTTTGGTAGTAATTCAGTACTATGACTATTTATTTTGTTCTTCATATTACACAATTATTTTTAATTATTGAAAGTACAGTAATCCTCAGTGTTTAAGTTTCCTGCACATTTTCACTTGATCTAAATACTCTTGCTTCCTCTTCACCCATCATTCTCAAGACTCAACTCAAATGCTACCTTCATTGGCTATTCAATATAAATAATCTATTCTGGTTTAAGTGTCACTTCTCTGGACCTTAAGAGCATAAGCAGACTTTTTTTAAGCTATTGATCTACTTTTCTCTCTCTCTCTCACAGACAGTGTCTTTTATATTGTGCCCTTGACATTTAGAACAGTGACTAGTGCAGCATATGCACTCAGTATATATTTTTTAAACTAACTTAATTATTAATGAGAGGTAGTAAAATGGAAACAATTACTATTCTTTCATGAAGCTTATCTGTGCAAACAAGAAAGAATGCACTCACCAGAGAGGAATTCAAGTTGAGAGTATAGTTCATTTTTGTAGATAGAAATGAATTGAATGTACATAAGGTAAAGGAATAAGCCAGGGAGAAAATAGGTTGGAATCCTGAAAACATTTGCCATGACTAACAAATCAAAGCCCCTGAGGACATAAAGGGAGCAAATCACAAAGAATCAAGAGGATGGTAGAGTTGCTAACCTTGGCCAGAGATAATGGGTAAAAGTGAGTACAGATTTGTCTGCAGGTGCAAGATAACAGAGAACTGAGAAAGTTCAGAGCAATGATGGTGCTGTGGAATAGAAGATAATATGAAATTTGGGAAACAAGGTGAGTTTTTGCCTCTATTGGCACAAGTTAATATTTCTAGGTTGCAAAAGAGAAAGCCATGGAGAAAGAAGGAGAGATATTTACTTTTGGCAAACACACTGATTTGTTTTTTCCTGTTATTGCAAAACCACACTGGTACCTCTGCTTATAAATCTTGCTGGAAGAAATTTCACCAATCTTCAACTGCTTCTACCAAATTTTCCTTATCCCAGCCTACTCAACCCATTACACACACACGCACACACACACACCCCACAAACACACACAAATTGATCCTCTCTAAAATCCCATGTTGCATTTGGGAAATACTTCATCATAGCTTCCCAAGTAGACTTCTTAACACTTCTCCCTATCAGGACATGAACCATATTTTATTCTTGTTTATATCAGTGGTGCTAGAACAGTACCCTGAATGTAGTAGGTTTTAGAAATAATTTGCTGGACAAAAAATGACGTATAAATATTTGCAGAGCAGATACATAATTTTATATGCAAGAGTAGGGACTTTGTTTTATCCATAGTTCTTAGAACAGTACATGATGAAAGCAAGTGCTAAATATCTATTGGTTAAATGACTGAGAGAAAATAATTAGGTGTTTTGTAGGTCTTAAATTCATTGCCGAGAGGTATAAAACACTATTAACTCCTCCTCCCAACACTTAAAGTTAAACCATAAAATATTTTACTAAGGAGGAGATAACCAATTTTCATTTTAATGGGTGAGGTTGAGAGACTTGGTAAATTTGAAAAACAGAATTAAATACATTCCATAACAATCAAGTTAGTTATTCTTAATGATTGAGAAAAGATTTACACAAAAGGAAAACTGGTCTTAAGAAATAATCAATAACAAGTACAGGAGCATCAGCTAAGCAAGATAAACCACCAGGATTTTAAATGTTGCCAATGTTATTTTGTAGTAAAGAGTGAGAAATAATGTTAACCCGTGTTTTAACAGCATATCTAATTCAAAAACAGTTTCCTCGATTGAGGAGAGGTGAAGAAACAAACAAAAAAATCTTCCACCATGAGTGAAATACAGTTTTACAGCAATACTAAATAAGAAATATAAAAGGGCTAAATAAAACATTAAATCTCAGAAAAATTTAGAGGAAGTGTCATTTCTTCTTGGTACAATCAGTTTTATCTTTCCAGGGAAGGATCAAAGAATTTGAGGAAACATAGAATAAGGATTGGATATATGACCACATGGTAAAATCTCACTATCACTTCCTCAAGAAAACTCAACTCTTGTGCATGAGATTTTTGATAAAAAGCCCTATTTTTTTTTTTTTTCAAAAGTACCCTATACATTTTAATACAATTTCTTGAGTTCTCAAAATTCATATAGAAACACAAAAGACCTTGAATATCCAAAGCAATCTTGAGAAGGAAGAACAAATCTGGAGGCATCACACTTCCTGATTTCAAACTATATTTCTAAGCTCTAGTACTCAAAACAGTATGGTATTGGCACAAAGACTCATAGATCAATGCAACAAAATAGAGAGCCAAGAAATCAACCCATGCATATATGGTCAATTAAAGTTTCACAAAGGAGCCAAGAATATACACTGTGGAAATGATCATCTCGTCAATAAATTGTGTTGGGAAAATGGAACTGTCCCATGCAAAAGAATGAAATTGGGCCCCTAACACCATACAAAAAAATCAACTCAAAATGCATTAAAGACTTGAACATAAGGCCTGGATAACTCCTAGCAGAAAACATAGAAGTTAAGCTCTTTGACATTGGTCTTGGCAATAATTGTTTTTATTTGACTCTAAAAGCAAAGGCATCAAAAGCAAAAATAAGCAATTGGGACTACAGCAAACTAAAAATCTTGTGCACAGCAAAGGAGAAAGGAAGCCATAAACAAAACATAAAGGCAAATGGGAGCAAATATCTGCAAACCATATATCCAAAAATAGGTTAATGTCCAAAACACACAAGGAACTCATACAACCTAATAGCAAGAAAAAAAAAAAAAAAAAAAAACAATAACCAATTAAAAAATAGGCAAAGGACCTAAATAGACAGTTTCCAAAGACATACAAATAGCTAACAGGTACATGAAAATGTGCTTAACATAACTAATTAGTAGGGAAATGCAAATCAAAACCACAACATGTTATCATTTCACATCTGTTAAGATGGCTATTCTCAGAAAAACAAGAGATAGGAGATAACAAATGCAGCGTGGAATCCTGACAAGCTAACCCTCATACAGTATTGGTGGGAATGGAAACAATTTTACTATGAAAAACAGTATGAAAATTCCTTATGAAATCAAGAAAGTAAAAATAGAGCTACCATATGTTCCAGCAATCCCACTTCTGGGTATATACCCAAAGGAGATTAAATCACACTCTTTAAGAGATATCTGCACTCCCATGTTCATTGTAGCATTATTCACAATAGCCAAGATATGGAAACAATTCAAGTGTTCATGGACGGATGAATAAATAAGGAAATGTGAGATGTATAAGCAATGTCATATTATTCAGCTATGAAAAGAAGGGAATCCTGCCGTTTGCCACAACATGGATGAAATTTGAGGGCATTATGCTAAGTGAAATAGGACAGACAGAGAATGACAAATACTGTATCATCTCATTTATATGTGGAAACTAAAAAAAAGTCAAAGACTTAGAAGCAGAGTTTAGAATGGTGGTTACCAGGGGCTGGGTGAGTAATGTTGGGGAAGATGGGGAAATGTTTGTCAAGGGTACAAAGTTGCAGTTGTGCAGGATGAATAAGTCTAGAAATCTAATGTATAGGCATAATGACTACAGTTAATAATACTGTACTGAATACTAGAAATAGTGTAAGAGATTCAAGTACTCTCATCACACAAAAAAATGATAACTATGTGAGGAAATGATGTGTTAATTAGCTTGATTATAGTATTGGGTGGCCCAAAATTTCATTCAGGTTTTCCTGTAGCATCTTACAGAAAAACCCGAACGAATGTTTTGGCCAACCCAATAATTATTTCACTATGTATATGTATATTAAATCGCCATGTGTATACTTAAACACATACAATTTTTATTAACAACAAAAAGAGAAATAATGCAATTAAAATGCAATGTTCATAGGAATTTTACTTTATTTAAAAACTATGAGACAAACTTTTTAGATAATTACTCATAAAGGATGGATAGACCTGGATCACATTACACTAAGTGAAATAATTCACTCACAGAAGAACAAGTACTGCATAATTCCACTTACATAAGGTACCTAAAATAGTCAAACTTATATAAGCAGACAATAGAATAGTGGTTGACAGAGGATGGGAAAAGGTGGAAATGGGTAGTTGTTGTTTAATGGGTACAAAGTTACAGGTATACAAGATGAATAAGCTCTACAGATCTGTTGTACAACATAGAGCTTGTAGTGAATAGTATTGTATTGTACACTTGTATGGCGTTTCCTCAAAAAATGGAAAATAGAACTAAAATACAATCCAGTAATTCCACTCCTGGGTATTTATCCAAAGAAAACAAACACTAATTTGAAAAGATATATGCATACCAATGTTCATAGCAGCATTATTTACAATAGCCAAGATTTGGAAGCAACCTCAGTATCCACCAACAAATGAATGGATAAAGAAGATGTGGTATATATACACAAATGTGTATATATATATATATATATATATATATATATATATATATATATAGTGTGGTGTATTTATATAGATAGTGTTATATACATAATGTTATGTATATATAAAATGTAATATTATTCAGCCATAGAAAAGAATGAAATTTTCCATTTACTACAATATGAAAGGACCTGTAGAGTACTACGCTAGTGAAATAATACAGAGTAAAATAAGTCAGACGGAGAAAGACAAGTACTGCATGTTTTCACTTTCCTGTGGAATCTAACAATAAAACAAATGATCAAATTAACAAGACAGAAACAGACTCACAGTTACAGAGAACAAACTAGTGGTTACCATAGGAGATGAGGTGTAGGGAGGAGTGAAATAAGTGAAATGGATTAAGAGGTACAAACTTGCAGCTATAAAATAAATAAGTCACAGAGATGTAATGTATAGCAGAG
The DNA here is from genome assembly GCF_028023285.1 of Balaenoptera ricei. Lineage (NCBI taxonomy): Eukaryota > Metazoa > Chordata > Mammalia > Artiodactyla > Balaenopteridae > Balaenoptera > Balaenoptera ricei. The sequence continues at coordinate 56,968,647 of NC_082655.1, forward strand.
GTAATAGAGTCAATGTTTCATAACTTAGTATGGTATGTAGTCTATAAAAATATCAAATCACTATGTTTTATACCTGAAATTAATGCAATATCGTAAGTCAACTATATTTCAATAAATTAAAAAAAATTTAATTTGTTAAAGATTAGACTTCATGTTAATTATCCTTACCGCAAAATAAAAACAAACAAACACAAAGTGACACAAGGAAACTCTTGGAGGTGATTGGTATGTTTATTAGCTTGACTATGGTGATGGTATCACAGGTGTATGTATATGTCTAAACTTATCAAATGGTATACATTAAATATGTTTAGTTTTTATGTATAAATTATACCTCCATCCAGATGTAAAAATCATTCGTAATGGTTGAAAGTCAAAATATGGGAATCTAAAACCTAAAAATATATATCTAAAAATCCAACAAAACAGATGAAAAGAACCCCCGGAATATTGGTGCAGCTAAACTAATGTTATCAGACATAGGAATTTGAGGCCAGAGATATGAATAAAGAAGGATTTTATATAAAGATAAAGGATTAAATCAAACAAGAATGTTTGTATACAGCTAATAATATGACCTCAAAATATATCAAGCCAAATTGAGAGAACTAAAAGGTAAAAGAAACAATATTAGAATTAAAAAATAAAATAAAAACCTCTAATAACAACTGGTAGAAAGAGCAGGGAGAAAATAAGGATATAAATATTGGAAAATATTAAAGAGTATTCTTTTAATTGATATATAATGACCACAATGTCTAGTAACTGAACAATACAGATAATTTTCAAGTATATCTGGAACATTTACATCACTTGACCATAAAATGTATTACAAAGCAAACCTCAATAACAAAAAACATACTGATTATCTTCTCAGACAAAGGGGGTAGGCTATAATTCATCTACAATAAGATAGCTATAAAAATCCCTTATTTAAAATGAGTCAGTATACATCTAAATACCCCAGGGATCAAAGAAGTGTAATTAAAAGTACATTACATATTAAAAAGAATGATAATGAAAATTTTAATTTTTCAATTTTATTGATTGCAGCACTATTGTTCTTAGAAAATAATTTATGACGTTAAATGCATACATGATAAAAAGGGAAAGGCTGAAAAATCAAACATTTAAGCTCCATATATCAAAAAGGGGGGAGTGACAAACTAAACACAAAGTATAAAAAACCAAATAACATAGAGACAGAAATTATTGAAATAGCAATTGAACATGAAAAAAAGAATCTTGATCTTTAAAACAATGGACAAAAGGAATAAAACTCTGGTTAGTATCGAGGAAAGAGGGGGAGAAAATTATACAATAGGAGTTAAAGGGGAGACATTACTAAAGATTTTGGTGATATTATAAAGAACATGAGAAAATATAGTGAAGAAATTTATGCTAATACATTTGGAAATTTAAGTAAAATGGACAAATTTCCAGAAAAAATAAATTTGCCCAAACAATAGTAAGTAGAAAATGTGAATATTTCTAAATCTATTAAGAAATGTATTTTCTTTAATTAGCTCCCCACCGTCAAATAAATCTCCAGGCACGGACAACTTTATCAGTAAGTTACTCCAAACATATAAGGAGTAAATAACAGCAACGTTATACAAATTTCTCAGTAAAGAGAAAAAAAGGAAACATTTCTAAACTTGAAAACAAGACTTTTCAAGTCAGTTTCACTCATGAACATAAATGCAGAAATGCGAAATAAATTGATTAACACAACTTATTCCAGTATAAGTTAAAAAAATATAATATGCCATCACCTAACTGGGTTTATTCCATTAATGCAAGTTTGGGTTATTTTTCAAAATTCAACCTCTAAATTTTAACACATCATCAGAATCCATATGATTTTCCATTATATAGAAGTATTGTGTGATAAAATTCAAAACTCATAGTAATAAAAAATTATAGTAATAACTGTCATTTCTAGGAGGCAAATAAATTCCTTAATTTCTTAAGTGTTAGTTACATGAACAAACTTACAAAACATATCATACATAATGGTGAAATATCAAAACCATTTTCCCTGAGTTAGAGAATGATGTAATATATTATCACTATTTTTATTCAATGATGCATATATTTTATATGTTATTCAGTACTGCATCTAGCATACATGTTGGAAGAGATCAAACAGAAAATGTGCAAGATCCCACATGACGATCTCTAAACCGTTACTGAGAAAGAAATAAAAAAAATACTTGAATTAACTGAGTAATATATGCTACATATTAGAACACAAATGTAAAGATTTGAAATAGTGTCAAATAACTGATATTATATCAATTTATAATTTATTATTATGTTACCTTTTAAATGTGAAATGTGGTGTATTAATAATTATGCTAGGACAAGAGAGTAAATATTGAGTGTTCCAGGCAAGCTTGGTTATATGGTCATGCCCTATCTAGATTCAATAAATTTCCATTTAGCAACACAGCAAGGAGTTTTGTAGAAACTAGCATAATAATCTTACAGTTTATATGAAAATATACCATCCAAAAAAATCAAGACAATCTTGAAGGAGAATAAAATTGGAGAACTTTTATAGTATATCAAGATTAATTATAAAATACAGTAATTAGGGTGATGGATTATTAACACAAATATTAAGAAAGAGGCAAATGGAGGAAAATAGAGTCTAGAAACAAAATCACCTATGTATGTACACTTGCTATCTGACAAAGTTGAAAATGTAGTGATGGGAGGAATGGCACTCTTTTCAATAAATTGTCATAAGTCATTGTATATCTACATAAGGTTTATAATTTTGACTCCTATTTCATACCAATTGAATTGTAAACCAATTTTGAAAGATACAACAATAAAATTATAATGGATACCACAGGAGCCTTCATGGCCTTGTGGCAGAAAACGAAAACACTCATAAGAAAATGTACATTAAATTGGGACTACATTAAAATTAAAGGTTTGTGTTTATCAAGATAAAAATTTCAGAAAGTGAAAAGGCCAGCCAAAGAGCAGAAAAGTATATTTAGCAAATATTAAAATTTCATATACAGAATGTATAGAGAACTTCTTTAAATTAACAAATCAGCACAAGAAAAACAGTAAAACTCATAGTTACTTCACAGAAGATCTCAAGTGGAAAATGCCGATATGAAAAGATATCCAATATAGTCTATTAGTCATCAGGGAAATGCAAATTAGAACCATAATGAGATACCACTCCACATCCACTAGAAGACTAGTTTTTTTTAATTAGCCAGAAAATAGCAGGTGGTTTTTAGAAACAGAAGGAAATAAAATTTTTTGTAATATAACATGTTAAAAGCTCTGCAGAAAGCTATTGCGCATTATCGACTGGAAATGAACATGCCTATTACTTAGCAATTCCACTTCCATGTGAACCCCCTTTCAATATATATTTGACTATGTATAACATACATTTAATATAATTTTTTCATATATGTGGTAAAATATGTAATTATACACATGATTATATAAGCATGCATATTTTACTTATACATGTATATATGTGATATATACAGATAGTCACAGGCACAATATAATATCCACAAAATGGAAATAATATAGAATTTTTCAACCACAGATGGGATAAATAATTTGTTGTATATTTATAAAGTAGAATATTACACAGCAAAGAAAACTGACATACTACTTCATACATGACTTGAATAAATCTCATAAACATTTTCAAGTGAATATTGTCAGACACAAGAGAACATATACTCTATAGTTTCATTTATATAAAGAATAAAAACCAGCTAAATTAATATATGGCCATGGGATTCATAATAATAGTTAAACTTAGGATGGTGAAAATTGGGAAGGAAACAATAGAGAATTCTGAATGCACTTGACATTTTATTTGTGTTTAGGATGTGGCTTCAAAGGAATATTCACTTTTTTGAAAATTTACTAAACATCTTTTCTATATTATACTTCAGTAAAATAAAATCTTTATTTAAGCAAAAGATAAAATACACCTCATGTCCCAAAGCAATTTATGCCCCCAAAAGTCTCTATAGAAGAATAATGACAGTTATAATAAAAGCTAATTTTTAATGTTTGGTAGCTTGCAGGCACTTTTCTAAGTACTTTTCATCTACTATTTAATTTAATCTTCACCAGTTTATGAGGTAGGTACTATACATTTTACATTGAGGGCAAATGAGGCCAGAAGAATTTAGTAACCTGTACAAATTCTCATACGCTTAATGACTGGTACAGACAGACTGTGAACCTGACTCCTATTCTTTGTAAGATTCTTTCTTTATAACTCATGGGTCTTTCAAATATATCTCATACTGTACCTAAAATGAAGATTATCATATCAGGATATGCTCTACTACAGGGAGTAGGTTATTTTATATCTTCTTCAGAATAAAAATGGTAAATATATTGAAAGGAGACCTCTGTACCTGTAAAGGACTTTCTCTCTTCTCCTAGACGTTATTGGTGAGTGGTATGGGAATGGGAAGAAGTAAACTCATATTAGGGTTGAATGATTATATTTGGAGGAAATATTTGCTGCCTCCCCTTTTTTTCCTGTTTGTGCAGTAAATTATCTTCCATATTAGGGATTAGCAAGTATGTTCTCTCTTTTTGTTTCTTATTTTTTAAATATTTTCTGTTTTCATCAGTGCTGTAATTGTCTCATCCATTTCTTTCCTTCCTGAATGCATTATTTGCTCTCATTCTTTATTTCCTTTCAACTGAAAAAATTAATTACATCACTGTATCATAGAATATTATGTTTTGCATGTATATATTCATAACTCTCAATCATTAACTGGGGATAATCTTAGTGCTCTATATGTTAAATATTTTATAATACTACTGACTTGCTGATTGGGCCACACATAATTCGTTAAATTACTGAGGGTTATTATGTTGAATTCTTAAGATGATTCTTTGTACTTTTGAAAATCACCTCACTTGAAATAATAATAATTGTAGGTTTGGTTTTTGAAACTTCATATTCTCCCACTGCTACTGATTTGCATTATGTGCCAAAAGACCTTTTGACTTAAATCAGCCCAAAAATACGTTAAATAATGAAAAGAGCTGTCGTGGTGATTTTTCTTTCCCTTCACTCTGAGTTGTCATTTTCCACTTTTCTTTAATCCCTATGTCTCTTGAAGTACTGAATGCTTCATTGTACTTCAGAAGAAAACTCACTAAAATGTATCTCTGCAAAGATTAGTCATAGAACCCCCAGCGAGACTACAGGCTAACAAGATATAATTCATTGTCAATTCTTTCCCTTTCTCCTACCACCCAGAGTTTTTTACTTTTTTTTTAGATCACAATTGACCAAAAAATTTCACCTATACCAAGATCTGTCTGCACACAATGTATAGCCTGTATACTTTTGTGGGTACACCATTTAAAAAATTTAGAAATATATCCTTCCATGGGATAAACTATTGTATTTTACACGCAAGACCTGTCTTGTCACTAGTAACTTAGGTGAAATTTGGGGTCAGTATAATAAAAACACAAACCGAATTTAATGAATATAACAAATCCAATATTTTTGCCTTTAGAATTCTCCCTTCTGAGGAAAAACAGGGGAAAGTATTATAAGAAAATAAAGAATAAGCTTGTCAATCCCAAAATCACATATAAAAAAATGAGGTCTACAATCTTAATTAATAAGGTGACTCAGTTGGTACAAATAATAGAAGACCATCCAAAAGACCCATCAATTTGTGCTACAGTTGAATGGATGTGCAGTGATCTGGACTGGCCATTTGCATTGCCACTTGTGAACCATACTAAATGGTTTTGTCCATCCACAGATGGTTTCATGATAAATGAAAACAGATTCTGACAAACTGCAAAAGTGGAATGAAAAAAATATAAATGTCAACTTTTATAAAATTAAATGTGTTGAAATTCTAAATTAAAACACCTAAAGCTTTACACCTTATCCAACATTGAGTAAGCGCTCAAACAATTGATCCAAGCTTCCTTCAATTCCTATCATTTAATATAGTGTTAGAAGACAATTATTCATTGGTCTCCCCTGTTTTTGTATTCCACATCACTGCCCCACCTGCAGCTTTCATGAGGAAGACATTTGCTCTTTTTTATTTTAGACGATCTCTTCATGGATATCTGTTTTAATGAACACTCTATGACATAAATCACAGCAAGATCCTGTTTGACCCACCTCCTGGAGTAATGGAAATAAAAACAAAAATAGACAAATGGGACCTAATGAAGCATAAAAGCTTTTGCACAGCAAAGGAAACCATAAACAAGATGAAAAGACAACCCTCAGAATGGGAGAAAATATTTGCAAATGAAGCAACTGACAAAGGATTAATCTCCAAAATTTACAAGCAGCTCATGCAGCTCAATATCAAAATAACAAACAACCCAATCCAAAATTGGACAGAAGACCTAAATAGACATTTCTCCAAAGAAGATATACAGATTGCCAACAAACACATGAAAGAATGCTCAACATCATTAATCATTAGAAAAATGCAAATCAAAACTACAATGAGATATCATCTCACACCAGTCAGAATGGCCATCATCAAAAAATCTACAAACAATAAATGCTGGAGAGGGTGTGGAGAAAAGGGAACCCTCTTGCACTGTTAGTGGGAATGTAAATTGATACAGCCACTATGGAGAACAGTATGGAGGTTCCTTAAAAAACTAAAAATAGAACTACCATACAACCCAGCAATCCCACTACTGGGCATATACCCTGAGAAAGCCATAATTCAAACGGAGACATGTACCAAAATGTTCATTGCAGTTCTATTTACAATAGCCAGGACATGGAAGCAACCTAAGTGTCCATCAACAGATGAATGGATAAAGAAGATATGGCACATATATACAATGGAATATTACTCAGCCATAAAAAGAAATGAAATTGAGTTATTTGTAGTGAGGTGGATGGACCTAGAGTCTGTCATACAGAGTGAAGTAAGTCAGAAAGTGAAAAACAAATGCCGTATGCTAACACATATATATGGAATCTAAGAAAAAAAAAATGGTCATGAAGAACCTAGGGCCAAGATGGGAATAAAGACACAGACCTACTAGAGAATGGACTTGAGGGTATGGGGAAGGGGAAGGGGAAGCTGTGACAAAGTGAGAGAGTGGCATGGACATATATACACTACCAAACGTAAAATAGGTAGCTAGTGGGAAGCAGCCACATAGCACAGGGAGATCAGCTCCGTGCTTTGTGACCACCTAGAGGGGTGGGATAGGGAGGGTGGGAGGGAGGGAGATGCAAGAGGGAAGAGATATGGGAACATATGTATATGTATAACTGATTCACTTTGTTGTAAAGCAGAAACTAACACACGATTGTAAAGCAATTATCCTCCAATAAAGATGTTAAAAAAAAAAAAAGTCTTGAAATAGAGAAATAGTGACTTGTCCAAAGAAGAAGACAGATGTTGAAGTAATAGAATAAGCTCCCCAAAATTGTTTCCACCAGTGTCAGTGTCCCTAGGCTGAGCTGAAGTTGCCTACTGCCTCTTCTGAAGACTCTCCAACATCAGCAGGTAGGTCTGACCCAGGCTCTTTTCAAGTTACTGCTCCTGCCTGGGGTCCCAGAGTGTGTGAAATTTTGTGTGTCCCTTTGAAAGTGAAGTCCCTATTTCCCCCAGCCCTCTGAGACTCGTGAACCTAAGCCCCACTGGTCTTCAAAGCCAAATGTTCTGGGGTTTTATCTTCCCAGTACAGGACCCTGGATTGGGGAGCCTGATATGGGACTTAGACCCCCCCACACTCCTTTGGAACAATTTTTACAATTATAATTATTCTCCCACTTGCAGGTCGACCATCCAGGGGTATTGGACTTGACTATACCATGACTCTTCCCTTCCTACCTATCTTGTTTTGGTTTCTTCTTTACATCTATGTTGTAGAAGATTTTTTCTGGTAGGTTCTAGTCTGTTTCATCAATGGTTGTTCTACAAATAGTTGTACTTCTGGTGTGCCTGTGAGAGGAGGTGAACTCAGGGTCTTTCTACTCAGCCATCTTGGCTAATCTCTAGCAATTCAATAATTTTTAGTAAATTTTAAAAGTTATGCACATATTACAATCTAATTAAAAAATAAATGTTGGCTTTGAAACAGAAATATCAGGGATATTACATCATGTCATTAAAATAAAAATTAAATATCTAAAATCTATATCATATCTGTGGATATAAAATATACAGTTATTTATTTTTCCTAAAAAGTATTTTTCAGATATGCCTTGCTCTCTAGGAATTTGAAAATGAAAGCACATATTATTAATCTTGGCACATATACAGAGAAATGGATATTGTTTATGAACAAAACTTGAAGTCCAAATATAACTCAGAAATGAGATAAAATGAAAAAAAAAAAACAAGATAAAAGTGTAAGATCGTTGGGCATATGAAGGAAATAAACAGAGAAGATGAGCTTCATTATGATGGTGAACTAATATTTTTAGTCAGCCTGATTGATAATCCTCCTGAACTTTAAGAGGTCCTGTTTTCAGAAATAATGAAGATTAAAAAATGATACCATGTATTGCAGTAGCTACTACCTTTTCTAGCAATCCTAACCTGATTCAGCTCTCTTTAGCAAAACTTGCTCTATTGCTATGCTATCTGGCTCAGAATATTATTTTTTTTTTGATAATCACTGGATTCATCTATTCATTCACAAATACTTATTCAAATCAAGTTATGTGCAAAGCATCAATTTAAGAACTGAGAGTAAAGTATTGTAGAGTGTCTTTCTTTACGGAGTTTACATTTCAGTGAGTGAGAGTGGCAATAAATGATTAAAGAATCAAATATAATGTCAGATTGTGATAAATTCAAAAAATAAAAACTAAGTAAATGAGGCTGGAAAGAGACTAGGAATGAGATCTATTTCAGATAGAGTGGTTAGTGAAGGTGTCTCTGAAGAGGTGACACTGTAGTAGAGGTTTGAATGAAATGAAGGAATGAGAAGTATGGATATCTGCAAAAAGAGCACTCAGGGCAGGGAAAGTAGAAAATGAAAAGCCACTTTTAGCAATTTATTTGCAAAACTGCAAGAAAGCCAGGAGGACTGTGGCAAAGGATCAGATGTACTTAGTGCCCAGATCATGTTGGTCTCTATGAGCCAGGGAAAGAATATAGATGTTCTAAGTGTAATGAGAAGTCATTGATTGGTTTTGGTTGGAAAAAGTCATGAAATTTGATTCCACAGATAAGGCCAAATGAATAATGAGGATATCTGTTTAAGCAATACATTGCTGTGCTGGGATACATTGAGCTAAAGAAATAAGTTATCAAGCCTACTAAAGAGTAGGCTTCAGATAATTCTCTGCCTGTTATAAGCATTTACCTAGAAAGAGAAGGCTAATTAAAAGAAAAAACATGATATAAATGTAATTGTCAGTTTCCCAGTAACAGGTGCTTTTCATTGTCAAAATGAGGTTAAGTTAATGAATACTAGGGTTGACAGTGACTAGGTTATTGACTAAATGTACAAGTTTGAATTCAAGCCAATAAGAACAGTATCTTAGTATAATCAGGTATAATGTTTAAGATTAATTTAAGTGTGTTAGTAAAAAAAAAAATTCAACACAGAATTTGTACACATTTAAAAGAATATACTCAAGAACTTCCAAATTATTTTAATTAAAGCACGAATATTTTAATTAATTATTTTTTTAAATTTTTATTGAAGTATAGTTGATGCACAATTATTATGTTAGTTTCAAGTGAACAACACAGTAATTTGACAATCAAATATATTATGAGATGATCACCATGATAAGTCTAGTAATCATTTGTTACCATATAAAATTATTACAGTATTATTAACTATATTTCCTATGCTATATAGTACATCCCCATTACTTATTTACTTTATAACTAAAAGTTTGTATCTCTTCATCTCCTTCACCTATTCCACGCAATCTCTCACCCCCCTCTCATCTGGCACCTACCAGGTTGCACTGTGTGTCTATACGTCTGTTTCTATTTTGTTTTCAAAACATGATAATTTTAGACTTATATACTTCACAAATGAGCTGGCCATCTAAAATTGCATTTGGCAAGCCTATCTATCAGCTTTACTCTAATTCGATGTTTAAAATTTTCCACAACTTATATTTAGTATTTTGGAAAAAACCCAAATTACATCATTTTAAATTATTTTTGATAAAAGTGTTGTTTTTCTAAAAAAACTACTTTTGCAAATAGTGATCCCTTTGCTTCCGATACCTTCTCATTATTGAGAAGCAGTTATTAGTTATTAACTGCTAATTACTTTTGAAGACCTAGTTTAGTATTATTTTTTTAAGGAGTATTTTCTGATTTCTCACATGAATTAGCCATTCATCTAAATAGCGAACACTTATTAAGAAATAAACTATGTGCTTGGAGCTTTTCTAGGCAATAAATGTAGAGTGAAAGGCAAGGCAGACTGTATTTAATCAATAAGCTATGCACTCCAAACACCAGGGCCCTCAAGGAGCTTACATTCTTGTGTGAAGAGACAGAATACTAACATGGAATTTCCCACTCATCTAATCTTGGTTTCTTAATCTGATAAAAGTAAAATAAAATAATGTGATAAAGAGTGACTTCTAGGTGGTGGAGGGGTTGGAAAAAATGTTACAAGTAGAAGCAAGATCAAGTGAAAAAAGCCTGATATGGGAATAAGCATGGCATGTCCAAGGACAGAAGAACTGTGTGAGATTAATTAAAATTAATGCTGGCATTTTGGACAAAATGGAAAAAGAGGTGCAGACAGACCAGATGGAGGAAGATTTCAGTAGCCTAGGTGAGCTGTGTTGGTTACTTGGACTTTGATTTTAACACTGAAGCTATTAAAAAGTGTTTGGATTCTAGACCTGTAACAGAGGCATAGCAAACAGAATTATCAAGATATTGAATGTAGGGGGTGAGGGAAAGAAAGTCTCAAAAATAAGTCCTGAGTTTTGGCCAGAGTGACTGAATCAGTCTTCTGTGCTAATAATAATAATAATAAAAAATAAGGCACAAAAGAAGATTGATATATGATTACTCCAAGGTGATTCACAGTTATTAATGGCAGAACAAGATCTGAAGTTCTGTTCCATTGATTGTATACTTTCTGCTCGATTCTAATGAGGAATATTCATTTCAGATTAATGTTATTAATCACTTAACAACTTATAGATAGCAACTATTGATAATTGGAGATTTTGATTAATTTTAAAGCATAAACTTATTGGGAGTAATAAGCCTAAATTCAATGAAAAACATAATGTCTTTAAAAAATCACAATGATCAAGATTGTTGGAAAGGTCATGACAATATGAGTGATTCTTAAAATGTAGGTAACAAATCATTATTTAGACATAAGTGACTGTTTGGAAAAAGGAAATATTTCTAAACTAATTCTCTTTAGCTATAGCAGTAGCAACAGTAGTTGTTTTCTTGTAGTTTTATTAGCATCTGTCCAAACAGCTTACTTATATGGGTCTTTAAAATAACTTTTAAATGAATGGTAGAGTAACTGTATGTTATAAGTCCAGGAGTTTCTCTCCATTGTGTGTTTCTTCCCTGATGCTTTCATACCTTGGAAGGGGGGAATAATGCAATGCTGCTTTAAAACTATTGCAGAGATTTCCCAGCGTCCAGTAGCCAGTCCATTCAAGGTAGAAATCAGCTTTGATTACAAGTGCTCCTCTGCTTCAAGCCTCAATTACTGAGCACAGTGGACATTTGAAAACTGGCAAAGATATAAGTTCTATAGTCCAACCTAGATGTGTTTAAATGATCCAGTTACCACTAAAAATCTTACAATTAATGTTCCAGGATCTACTATTGAAAACAACCTGGACTGAGGTTTTGACCACATTTGCCTATATACTTCACAAATTTAATTTGAATAAAACATATGAGAGTATTTAGAATACTTAACACAAAGAAATAGACAATCTAAACAGACCAATTACAAGTATTGAAATTAAGTTTGTAATTAAAAAAAAAATCTCAGTAAACAAAAGTCAGGAGTGGACAGCTTCACAAGAGAATTCTGCCAAACATATAAAGAAGAGCTAATACCTGTTCTTCTCAAACTACTCCAAAAAATTGAAGAGGAAGAAACACTCCCAATTTATTCTATGAGATCACCATTAGCCTGATACCAAAACCAGACAAAGGCACTACTAAAAAAAAGAATTAAAAGCCAATATCTCTGATGTATATAGACATAAAAATCCTCAACAAAATATTAGCAAATTGAATTCAACAATATATAAAAAGAATAATACACCATGATTAATTGGGATTTATTCCAGGGACGCAAAGATGGTTCAATATTTACAAATCGATGGGATACACCACGTTAAACAAAAGGTATGATAAAATCACATGATCATGTCAATAGATGCAAAAAAATCACTTCACAAAACTCAACATCCATTCATGATAAAAGTTATCATCAAAGCTGGTATAGAGGAAATGTATCTCAACATAATTAAGGTCATTTATGACAAACCCACATACATATGGTCAATTAATCTATGACAAAAGAGGCAAGAATACAAAAGAGGCAAGAATGAAGAAAAGACAGTCTCTTCAATAAGTGGTGCTGGAGAAACTGGACAGCTACATGTAAAGGAATGAAATTAGACCACTTCTTAACACCATACACAAAAATAAACTCAAAATGGATTAAAGACCTAAATGTAAGACAGAATCCATAGAACTCGTAGAAGAGAATATAGGCATAACACACTTTGACATAAATTGTAGCAATATTTTTTTGGATTATCTCTTAAGGCAAATTAAATAAAAGCAAAAATAAACAAAAAAGACCTAAGTGTAAAAGGACATTAGGAAAGGAAATGCACAGTAAAGGAAATCATCAACAAAACGAAAAGACAAACTATTGAATAGGAGAAAATATTTGCAAATGCTATGACCAATAAGAGATCAATATCCAAAATATGTAAATATCTCATGCAACTCAAAATGCAAAAAAACCAAAAACCCAATAAAAAAATGGGCAGAAGAACTGAATAGACTGTTTTCCAAAGAAGAAATACAGATAGCCAACAGGCACATGAAAAGATGCTCAACATTGCTAATCATCAGAGGAACACAAATTAAAACAATACATTTTGCCTCACACATGTCAGAATGTCTGTCATCAAAAAGACCATAAATAACAAATATTAGCAAGGATGTGGAGAAAAGGGAACCCTTGTACACTGTTGTTGGGAGTGTGAATTGGTGCAATCAATATGAAAAACAGTATGGAGTTCCCTCAAACAACTAAAAATAAAACTACAATTTGATTCAGCAATTCCACTGCTAGTTATATATCTGAAGAAAATGAAAGCACTAATTTGAGAAGATACATGCACCCCAATATTCATAGTAGCATTATTTATGATTGCCAAGATATGGAAGAAAACTAATTGCCCATTAACAGATAAATGGATAAAGAAGATGTGGCATATATATATATATATATATATATATATATATATATATATATATATATATATATAACAAGGGAATATTACTCAGCCATAAACAATAATGAAATTTTGCCATTTGCAACAATGTAGATGGACCTAGAGAGTATTATGCTTAGTGAAATAAGTCAGATAAAGACAAATACTGTATGATATTACCTGTAAGTGGAGCCTTAAAAATAATACAAATGATTGTATATGTCAAAACAGATACAGACTCACAGATATAGAAAACAAACTAGTGGTTACCAGTAGGGAGAGGGAAGAGGATGGGGCAAGATAGGAGTATGGGATTAAGAGATATAAACTACTATGTATAAAATACATAAGCAGCAAGGTTATATTGTACAGTACAGGGAAATAAAGTCACTATTTTATAAAAACTTTAAATTGAGTATAATTATAAAAATAGTGAATCAATATATTGTACACCTGAAACTAATATAATATTGTAAATCAACTATACTTCATTAAAGAAAAGCATAGAATACCTAATGCAGGTGATAAATTCCATCTCAATTAGCAATTTATCAATTCATTTAAAATGTTGTTTTTAGAGGGACAACTATGTGTCAGAAACATGACAGAGTGTATCTTTGCATTTGATATTTACATTTAATAACTTCTTTACCATTATCATTTAATGAATACGTCAAGTAATGTAATTATTTTGTGTGTCACAAAATACCTCTGCCCATATTCACTCAGAAAAAAATTTAGATATATAGAATTTGAAGTGCAGACGCTTGATGGCTAAAACTGGCAGACATAAGTGTTCTATTAAAAATCTCTTATATTTAATGCTATCTTCTAGAACATGTATTTATTGAGTACCTAATCTGAGGATCATTTGTAAAGTTAAATCTAGGATAATTATATTGTGTCTGCTGGAAGACAACTTGAGAAAACAAGTGAAGACTATATTTAGATTTTTAACAGTAGACGTGGTCATAGAAATAATCTAGTCACAATTCTTATTTAATAGGTAAATCATGCAGCCTTGAGATGTTAAATAACTTTGTAAACATTGTACATCCAGTTGTGTTAAATGCAGGAAAAGAACCTGGTTCACCTGCCTTATTCTCCATCTCTGTTAGTTTATTTCCAAAAAATTAGAGTAACCTACAATTATTATTATTGTATAAACTCTGCTACACTTTTTAAAAAAGTTTCAAGTTTGATATATCATATCTGTAGATACATGCTCTTCTGGTCTCAATCAAGAAATCATTCTGACAATTCTGAGTTTAGATATGCCAGAGACATTAGTGAAATTACTTGGCAGGGGTTATCCCTAAAGATTTTCTGACTTTTATGATTTGTTTATTACACACAGGATTATGGATCCATCCCAAGTTCAAGCCTGACCCCTAATCTGGCACCCCATTTTAATCTTGAAACTTCTGGATATTGGGTTTTATGTATGTAAACCAGATATTCACTATTGCCCAAGAGTTATTGTTAAATATTTTGTTCTCTTGTAATGAATAACTGAAATGTCCTATAAAATCCCATATATCTATATTCAAACAAAATCTCATGTTTTCTCTCTGCTTAGTAATAGAGAAATTTTGACTTGTGGTTAATCAAATGTTCTCACTACAGGTTTTATGCTGTGCAATTGCAGATCAATTTTATCTGCACTTTAAATACCACTGAAAATCCACAAATTACCACAAATTTATCGGCACTTTAAATACCACTGAAAATCAAGTAATCAACCTTTATTACATACAAGAATTTTACAGATTCTTTGAATTAACCCCCTCCAAAGAAAGATATGGATGCTTTAGACTGGAAAGTCTAATGATAATTTCTAAATGTATGACCTTTCTTATCATAAAGTGATAGCCTCTGAGGAAACAACAGTATAGCTATTAAAAACAAAAGCACTAGAAGGTCAAAAAGAATGAATCAATTAGAAAGTCATCCTGATTCATAGCCTAGTAAATTAGAAGGAAGCAAAACACCTTTGGGAAATTCTGATTGGAAAGCCACAATCAGAATGTAACCTTCATGAGCACAGTGATATTGTTTTGTTCACTTTGTATGCCCAGTACCTAGAAACGTGTCTTGCACATAGTAGGTGCTCAAGAAACAATGATAAGCAATTATTGAAAGGATGAATGAATAAAAAGAAATGGTATAATATGGCAGTAAAAACATTCAAAAAGTCAAGGATGATATTTCATCCCTGAGTGTAAGATTTTTAGTTTTTTATGTTTTCCTTTTTTATGAAATGCATTTCTTTTTCATTAATGTATATTGTATATTATTAAACTTGCTTTGCTTAAAAAGGAAAGCAATTTAATTTTAATAGGAAATGATGATCCTGTAGTTAATATTTTGCCTGAAATTGGGTTCAAATTGCAAGTGGGTAAATGAATTTCTTTACTTCAAGCTAGTGCAGTGCACTTCATTCTACCCAATACTAAAGTTTTCTAAAGAAAAACCTTAGTAAAAATTTGCATGTAAGGTCACATTTGAGTCACAATCCAAAATAACCACATGTCTATTTATGGAGAAGTTGATCAAATAACCTATTTCAGCATCAAACATTTCACATCACAATGGCCAAATTTATATATATATATATATATATATATATATATATATATATATATATATATACACACACATATATATATCTTTGTGTGTGTGCGTGTGTGTGTGTGTGTGTGTGTGTAAAGAAAGAAATCAATACAAGCACTGTAAACTAGGAAAGAATGTCATTTAAGTGTTAGATATTTCAAGAATGTCTGCTAGATAAAGTAAAGATGAGATCAATTGATAGAAGTCTGGTCTGATTTGATAAACTGCAGGTAGCAATATGTTTAATGAGAAATGAAAACATAAAAAGCATTAACATTATTACTTGCAAGGTACCAGCCATTCCTCTATAAACTTTACATGCATTAATTTGTTTAATTCTCCCAACTCTATCAAGTAGAGATTCTTATAAGAAGAACAAAGAGAATTTAAGTTACTTACACAAGAATTCAGACTGTTTATTAATTTTCAGACTGCAGGCAACTAGAACCTAGAACCAACATTCCTAGGTACTCTGTTGTCTTACCTCATACATATTGGTTACATAAATTATAATAACCAATATACCTTAATTCTAACTAGTTATTAAAAGTGGAATTTTGAAGAATATTTAATGACATATGTGAATATTCACAACTCTTGGCTGAGTTTTAAAAAATTCTAAATCAGTATGAGTGGAGACATACACATAAAATATGTTTGCCTAAGCATGTTAACAATTACATATATTTTTCAGGAAGCATATGGGTGGTTTATTCTCCACATCATTGGATGTGGGAGTATATCTCACTATTACTTTCATACATGAATGAAAACTTGGTTTTATATATAATATTTAGTCACATGATTTTTTTATTTGCAGCAAGAAAGTCAGCATATGAAAAGACTACTAGTAAACTTAAGACCAATAAAACATATGGAGCAAAATAAAATGTTGTAGATATGAGAACAAGATTGAAGGCAAAATGAAATAACTTTGATAATATTTGTATAAAACCATTTTCTACAATTTCAGACTAAAACTGTCCAGGTAGAGAGAAAGAGGTGGAATTCAACAGCAGATAAAATCATTGTGGTGAATCATTATTCATCACCTTTCTTCCTAGATGTTATCATTAGGTAAATATAAGTTAAATTTAACCATTGTAAAGGTATTGATAATTATTAGTAGAATTATAAACAAGATGTCTAACATTCAAATCAGATACACAATCTCAATAGTAAGTGTAAAAAAGAAAACAAAATAAAAAAAATAGAAAGGTACTGCTTAAAATAAAGATGGCTAAAACTAAATGATAAAAAAAGTCTAATAATGAAACAATTAGATAGGATTCTATTAATGATAAATTAGGTAATTGAGGCCACTGTCCCATTAAGGTCAGACATTTCAGTGCAGAGTTTGGAACCATTATTTTACCCTTGTGAATTAGGTGACTTCCAGAAACAGAGACTAGAAGACCTCACGGATGAGTAACGTTTTCATTCTATCACAGGTTTAAGACAACAAAATTGGTGTCTCAGTCTAACAAAAGAGCGAGAAAACAGTGATAAAGCACTGCAATCCAGGAGTACAATTGTGCTGCAAGTAAGATATCAAAGCAATCTCAGATCATTTTGGAGTCATCATAATCCATAATGTTACTGTACCTGGGCTTCTGAGAAAAGAATACAAATAATCTCTGGAGAAATACAACATCATTCTAGGTCTCACATTATTTCCAAAAACAGTTTGAAAATGCAAGAAGGTGTAACTAAGACTACTTCTGGCTATGGCCCAGTGAGGACATCAGAGAGCCTTTCCCCAAAAAGTAAATATGAAGCTGGATAAAAATGACAAAGAAACAATTTCTGGTCTCTGGAAACTGACCAAAGGCATACAACATTTGAGGAGTACTTATGCTTGAAAATCTGCTGAACTTCAGTCAGTAACATTTGAATACTATATAGCTCCACTGATGTAGAGATTCTATCCAAACAGAAAAACCATAGGAATGGTAGGTTTCTGCTGTTTGGAAGGAAACCTAATTTGATTGAAGCAGTGGATAATACACTGAGCAGAATTGTTGATGGAAGTGACAACTTTGAGGCAGGAGAGTCAAGAGAGCCAATAGCTCTAATTACCTAAAGTGGCATGTTTGGAACTGGAATATATACGTCTGAGCCTGTATACATGTGCAAGAAAGAATAGAGAGAGCCTTAGTGAGCCTGACATGCCTGGAAAATCCTGAAGTTATGCACATGTGAATAGGAGATGCAAAAGAGCCCAAAGAAAAGTAAAAGCTAGGAAGACTTCAAAATAGCCTGAGCTTTCAATATGTTTCCCTACCAACAAACAGATCCACTGGACACAAGACTTTATGGCTTGAGGCATTTAGGCACAAATCTCTCATATTTAACTGACCACTTATCTACGAACACATAAGGGTAACACCTACAATGCCTGGTTTAAAATTTAAAAAAAGAATTATGGTTTTCTCCTAGTATATGCCCAGTAGTGGGATTGTTGTGTCATATGGTAGTTCAATTTTTAGATATTTAAGGAATCTCCACACTGTTCTTTATAGTGACTGTACCAATTTACATTCCCACCAACAGTGTAAAAGTGTTCCCTTTTCTCTACACCCTCTCTAGCATTTATTGTTTCTAGATTTTTGATGATGGTCATTCTGAGCTGTGTGAGGTGATACCTCATTGTAGTTTTGATTTGTATTCCTCTAATAATTAATGATGTTGAGCATCTTTTCATATGTTTGTTGGTCATCTGTATGTCTTCTTTGGAAAAATGTCTGTTTAGGTCTTCCACCCATTTTTTGATTGGGTTGTTTGCTTTTTTGATATTGAGCTGCATGAGCTATTTGCATATTTTGGAGATTAATCTCTTGTCAGTTGCTTCATTTTCAAATATTTTCTCCCATTCTGAGGATTGTCTTTTCATTTGTTGATGGTTTCCTTTGTTGTGCAAATGCTTTTAAGTTTAATTAGATCCTATTTGGTTATTTTTGTTTTTATGTTCATTACTCTAGGAGGTGGGTCAAAAAAGATCTTGCTGAGATTTAGGTCAAAGAGTGTTCTGCCTATGTTTTCCACCCAATGTTCATTGCAGCACTATTTACAATAGCCAGGTCATGAAAACCACCTAAATGCCCATTGACAGATGAATGGATAAAGAAGATGTGGTACATATATACAATGGAATATTACTCAGCCAAAAAAAGGAATGATATTGTGCCCTTTGCAGAGACATGGATAGACCTAGAGACTGTGATACAGAGTGAAGCAAGTTAGAAGGGGAAAAACAAATATCATATAATATCACTTATATATGGAATCTAGAAAGATGATACAGGTGAACTTATATGCAAAGCAGGAGTAAGAGACACAGACATAGAGAACAAATGTATGGATACCAAGGGGAGAAGAGGAGGTGGGATAAATTGAGACACTGGGGTTGACATGTATACCCTACTATGTATAAAATAGATAGCTAATGAGAACCAACTGTATAGCACAGGGAACTCTACTCAGTGCTCTGTGGTGACCTAAATGGGAAGGAAATCCAAAAAAGAGGGGGTACATGTACATGTATAGATGATTCACTTTGCTGTACAGAAGAAACTAACACAGCATTGTAGAGCAACTATACTCCAATAAAAAATTATTTTAAAAATTTTAAAAAGAATATTTATTTTTGAAAGATCATAGAGAGATACCAGCAATAACCCATTGCAAGTGAGACTGATTTTACAAATTTAGTTTGACAAGTTACTAAACAGGTAAGCAAACATAAAACAACAACAATAAATTTCAGAAAGGAAATCAAATCCATAGTTGCCACAATATATTATCTAAAATATTCAATTTTCCAAGAAATAAGAAAGTGTGCGCCATCTTCTAGGAGAAAAATTGTCCATAGTATCAGTTTCCATGTGTTCTCATATGTTGACTTTAATAAACAATAGACAAACACTTTGAAACTGTTACAAATATATATATTCAAAGGTGTAAGGGAAATCATGTTTAAAAATTAAAGAAAGGTATGAAAACAATGGAGGTAGAAATTATGAAAACGAACCGAGTGGAATTTCTCAAGTTTCAAAGTATGCTAAAATTAATTAAAATTTAAAAAAAATTTGCTGGTGGGGGCTTAATTTAAATTGGAAGAAGAAAGCATCATTGAATCCAGAGATGAATAAAAAGAAATAATACAATCTGAAGGAAAGAGATTGAAAGGATAGAAGGAAAAAAAAGAGTCTCAGAGACTTGTAGGATAACAATTCAATGTATCAACAAATGTGTAATAGGAATTTGGGAAGAAGAGGACGGAAAGGAGAGAAGAAAAAAATGAAAAAAAAATAATGGCAGAAAACTTCACAAATTTGGTGAAAAACAATCTGCCCTTCCAAGAACCATGCACAGACACATAATAGTCAACAGTTAAAATCAGGGTAGATAGAAAATCTTGAAAACAGCAAGAGAAAAATCGAGTCATTATATACAAGAGAGCATCAATACAATTAAGAGCTGATTTCTCTTTTAAATAAAGCAAAAGCCAGAAGAAAATGAAATGATATATTTAAAGTTCTGAAACGAAAAACAAAAAAGCAAACAAACAAACAAAAAAACGCTATGAAAAAAGAATTCTACCCAGCAAAAAATCTATATCTTTCTAAATTGGAGGTGAAATAAGGGCATTTTCAGATAAATATAGACTGAAAGAATTCATTACTAGCAGACTTCCTTAAAAGAAACACTAAAGGAAGTTCTTTAAAATGAAAAATAATGATTCCAGATGATAACTCAAATTCAAATGGAGAAATAAAAGGCACCAGAAGTTGTAAACGGGTTACAATAAAAGACTGAAGATATATTTTTAAATCATTTACTGTCTTAACACTTTGAAGACACAGATTTCATAAAAAATAATTATAACACTGAATTTTTGGGTGAATATCATAAAAACATAGCATATATTATAATAGCAAAAAAAGGACAGAATGGGGCTATATTTGAACAGATTTCTGTATCTTACTAGAATTAAGTTAGTATTAATCTAAATTAGTTTTGACTAGTTAAGATGCCTATCATCCCTCAAACAAAAGAAAACAGCTTCAAAATATATAGTTAAAATAAAGAACAAAGAAATTATAATAGTATTCTAAAAATTATTTACTTGACACAAAAGAATAATTAAGTAAGAAAAACAAAAAGGGAGACATATGGAAAACATACAGCAAAATGGCAAATATAAATCCAATCATATCAATAATCACACTGAATGTGAATAGTCCAGACACCCGAGTCAAGAGGTATAGATTGTTAAACTTGATTAAAAAGCAAAATTATACAGAAAGTACACTAAACCACAAAATAAGTATCAATAAATTTAAATGGATTGAAATAGTAGAAAGTATGTTTCCCGACAGAAATAGAATTAAATTATAAATCAGTAAAAATAAATGAATAGAAAAAATCCTCTCCAATATTTGGAAATTTAAAAGTATGCTTATACATATTTCATGGGTCAAAGAAGAAAGCATAAGGGAAATTAGAAAAATTTAAAGATTAAAGTAGAATTTAAACCATTATTGACTAAACAGGAAATGGATGATATTTATATAATAATAGTTTATGTAATTCCTAATAAATCATAAAAGCCACACATTCTTGAGGTAAATAGCCTAGCAGGAAAATGCATGAAACATAATCAGTCATGAAATAAAAATGGGCAGAAACAAACAAAAATAATGTAACATATTTTAACACTAATTGTTTAGGACTCCTGGAAAACACAAATGATTTAATATTTGTATGTTAACCTATTTACCCTATATTAAGCTATACTGTCTAATATTATCCATCATACACTTGTGGTTATTGAGTACTTGAAATGAAACTGGTATAAAATGAGGTATCCTGTAAGTGTAAAATACATACTGAGTTTCAAAGACAGTACAAAAAAAGGAATATAAGATATCTCATTAATAATGTACATTGAATACATGTTGAAATAATATTTTGGAATTATGCTCAAATATTTATGGATGGTGCATAATGGATGTGTTTTGTCAAACTTTTCATATATAAAATTGAATAAAATAAGCATGCCTTCTTTTGAAAATTAAGAAAAAACAGGGATATTGGAAATAAAATAATTCTGAAAGATCAAGAAAAAATACTTATAACGTCTTAAGTGTCAGAGCCTCATTAAGGTATTCCATGGAGGAATAAAATAACTTCTCACTCCTTAATATTTGTATCACATTATTCTAGACTTTATGCAGCATATAATTTTAAATGGTAATTTATTTATATGTTCTATGCCTTATTAGGTTGTGAATCTACTATCTCAGAGTTCATGACTTATTCATATTTAAACACCACCTGCAAATCTATAGTGGGTGATTAATGCCACATGTTGAAGTCTTTTGAATTAATACCTAATTTAATAAAAATATCACATTTCAATCCAAATGTTTATAATTTTTGGATTATTATGACATGGCTCACATATATGTCTTTTAATAGATGAACATTGACTTTACATCACACTTACCAAAGCCACATCTTTCAATAATTTGATACTTAAATGTTTATTGGAAAGATATTTCCAATATGTACTAGCTGCTATAGGAAATGTCAAGTTTAACAAAACATTTGAAGAGTTAACAATCTATTTTTTCCTATTCTGAGAAAAAATTACACTTATTTCCAATGGGTGAGCCAACATTAAGAATAGATATATTTTCTATAGTTGAAGAGCTAGAAGCAAGGTTAATTTTTTTTTTTAAGAGAAAAGGACATGAAACATTCTGCAAGCAATGCAAAGACAAAAATAATGAACCAACTAACTTGCACTACCTATCACAGAACTTCAAATTTAATATGTTCTTTATACATATCTTCTAAATGTTAATAACCTTATACCAAATGATGTGTTATGCTCAAGGCTGATTTTCCTATTGTCCAGATGGACATATTTGTTTGATAAGTTTGCTTAATTAATGCCTAGAATGGTTGAAACAGAAAGAAGCATTTTTCTCTTCTAAAGACTGAAATGTCTATTACTTCCTGGAAAGAGAAAAATGTAACAAAGATTTACTGTATATTTTCTCAAGTGTGATTTGATTTAAGTGCATATTTCTTCTTATTAAAGTACACAGTGTGAAGGAAAATGTGAAATCTTACATATGTCAAAAAGGAATGGAGTTGAAATTGTATGATTCCAACAATATGACATACTGGAGAAGGCAACACTATGGAGACAGTAAAAAGATCAGTGGTTGCCAGCCAGCTGGATAGAGAGAGAATGAATGGGCAAAGCAGGGAGGAATTTAAGGGCAGTAAAAATACTCTGTATGATACTGTAATGATGGATATACTTCATTACACATCTGTCTAAAATCATATAATGTACAAGACCAAGAGTAAACCCTAACGTAAATTATGAACTTTAGGCAATAATGATGTGTCAATGTTGGTTCATCAATTGTAACAAATGTGTTACATTTGTGTGATAGAATAGGAGCTATTTGCATGTGTTGGGGAAGGGGGTTTATGGGAACTAAGTCTATGCTTTGGCCAATAGAATAATGTGGAAATAATGCTGTGCCAGCTCTGACCTTAGACCTCAAAAGGCCTTATATATTTCTCCTTTCCTTCTTGTGCTTCTGACATTGCCATGAAAAAAAAAAAAAAAAAGCCTAAGCTTGCCCACTAGTTCTAGGAGAAGGATGAGAGCTACTTGGAGCAGAAAAAAATTACCCAAGTCAAGGCCAGCCTAGATCAGCAAACCATCATCCAACCACAGATCCATGAGAATAAATGATTATTGTTTTAAGTTAATAAATAATAAAGACTAGTAAAAATAAAAAAGAAAGGAAGAGCATGAGCTAAGAGATGATTGTCTGAATGTGAGATAAAGAATATGCTATTTTTAATTAACAGGCCTATACAGAGACTTGCACACAAAGACCACACAGTAAAACTTGGTGCTAAGACCCCAGAAAAGTACATCTCTACGTCTGGGCAAATCCAGAGGTTTCAGAGTACAGCAGGCTCAGAGATAATCTTAAAAATCTCTATCCTAGTGTAAGTTGCTCATGGAGAAGCTTAATTTTAGAGTGGAACTATTGGCCAACCAGTTTTATATTCAACAAACAGAATTCAGTTGGGCTATTTTAAGACACTGCATGTAAATCATTTTCTAGAACAGCAAGAAGGAGAAGGAGAAAATAGAAAGGCACACATATTAAAGAGTAAATGACTTATAGAAAATTCTTCAAGCAGAGTAGGTGTGAGGAAAAGAAGAAACCATGTGAGAATTGTTAATGACTTTCAATTAAATTGAAATTGAGGCCTACATACCCATGAAAGGATCTGATGACAGAATGGAGAATCTAGGGAAGATATCAACAAATATTTCCTACCTCACACATTTTATTTTCCTGGTACCACCTTGGGCTGGTTAATTTTATGGTCAACTTGACTGGGCTAAAAGATGTCCAGATAGCTGGTAGAACATTATTTCTCAGTGTATCTGTGAAGGTGTATCTAGAAGAGATTATCATTTTAATCTGTAGACTCAGTAAAGAATATCTCCATCACTGACATGGGTGGGCATATCATCCAATCCCTTGAGGACCTGATTATAACAAAAAGGTGGAGGAAACGCAAACTTGCTCTGCGTGCTTGAGATGAGACATTCATCTTCTACCCTGGGACATAGGTGCTCCTGGTTCTTGGACATTTGGACTCAAACTGAATTACACCATGGGATTTCCAGGGTCTCCAGATTAAAGACAACAGATTACAGGACTTTTCAGCCTCCATACTCCTGTGAGCCAATTGTTATAATATATATATATATATATATATATATATATATATATATATATATATTTATTTATTTATATTTATATATATATTTATATATTTATATTTATATATTTATATATTTATTGGTCTGTTTCTCTGGAAAACCCTGACTAATACATTTATGTTAGTCACAAACGTAATTCAATTACCATATAAAAGATAAGCTTTGAGAGTTGGAAATTATGTTTTGCTCTAAATAATTTTAGGTAAATAAAACAGTCTTATCTGTTGAGAGAAAAATATTCTTTTTTTTTTTCCTTTGGGACAGCAAATAGAACCCAATTTCAATAGGTATTTCATGGGCTCCAAAATGTAATTCCTCAAATATAGTTATTGGTCCAATTGACAATTTTATACTTATGGTTGTTTAATTTAGATGTAAGAAAAGATAATTGCACTTTTAATTTTCTCATTTTCTACAAAATAAAATGTTACTGACAATAATTTTTCTTCTCTTTGAAAGAAAATTACTGATAGAAATGCCACTTTGAATATCATGAAATTTTAAGTAGAGTTTTATTATATAAAGCACAGATTATTTAATTATTGTAGTTGTTATAATTTCTAAACTTATGTGAAAACTGATTTGATAGTTTACAGAATAAAGAAAAAATGAAAATGGTTTAATTTAAATTAATTTAATACTTTCATTTTCTATACATATAATGTAATTTTAGTTTTAGTTTCTGTGTTCCTCAGACACCTGTGACTGCACAAAATGAACAGTTCACATTAAAATCGCTCTTTTAGGTAAAGAGAACCATTTTTTTTCTCATCATTGTATGAATATCATTTTCTCAATACACACCTTCAAAACAGAGTTCATAAGTTCCTCTGAAGCCTGGTTGTTGATTGTCATGAATTACTTCTCCCAACAAATTACCGCAAATCAAATCAGAGATTATTAAATAGCAGCCTGAAATGATGCTGCCTTCCCATTTCCTTCTCTTACCACATTCAGATGACTCATTGCAAAGGGGAGGCACGATGCATTGTTTATATGTATGTATCCCCACAGTGCCAAAACAACTGATTTAAAGTACAATTTTAATGTACTAAACTATTTTTTCTGTCTGTAAGAAAACAGGTAATCAGTGTGTGTATCTGTGATGCACTTTCTCAACTGCATTTACTGTTTTTTGTTTATTTGTTTGTTTTTTATTATTCAGTTGCCTTTTTTAATTTAATTTTTATTGTAGTATAATTGCTTTACAATGTTGTGTTAGTTTCTACTGTATGGCAAGATGAATCAGCTATACATATACATATATCCCCTCTTTTTTGGATTTAGTTCCACAGTGCAGAGATATGAAATCCAAGCAGAGCATATGGCCTTGCTGAGCTAAAGATCAAGATCAGAGATTAAGACTAAAAATGTAGACGGAATTTGTGAAGTAGGATGCAGCAGGGGAAAAAGCTCAACAGAAATGTGGCTTCAGAAGGGTTTCCTGCAAATTCCTGGGTAAGAGTAAGCGCACAAGTGCAAGAAACATTTCATGAGCCTCAGCAGGGAACAGTTTCTGTGGGATGAGAAAAGAAGATAAAGGTTGTGTAGTACTAGGAGATTTTAAAGTTCTAGTGTAGCCAGAAGGGAGAGAACTCATTGAGTATCCGTAGCATTCAGTCGATACTCCAGAAATGAAATGAATTGTCCTAAGAATGGAACACACACTAGGACTAAAAATCAAAACTGAACAATATATTTCCTAACAAAAACATAATACCAAGGATGAGAGAATCAGAAGGTTTTATAAGTGATATAATTGCTTGTCAAGACAAAATAAAATGAAAAGATAAAACTCTATAAAATATATCATCTATCATTCAATAAAAGTTACTAGATTTGAGAAGCCAGAAAAAGCTACATATAATCAATAAAATTGTAGTAGATATAGAGTCCAAGATGACAAAGATATTGGTATAATCAGTTTAGAACTTCAAAACATCTATTATAAATATTTTATTAGACTTGTCAAAATGGGCATGAGTAATAAGATGGGGAATTTCAGCACAGAAATCTAAACCACAAACAAAACTAAATGAAAATTCTGTAACTGAAAAAATATAATGTATGAAATTTTTAAAATTCCAAATATCAGTATATTGGACAGTACAGAAAAATTATAAATAAACTTCAACATGCATCAGTAAAAATGCCCAATCTGATGAATATAATACAAAATTAGGGGAAAAAATACAAAGTCATAGTAACTTATAGGACAATATAAATCACATTAACTTACATATAATAATCTACATGTTATTTACATATAATAAGCTACAAGTCCCAGAAGTACAGAAGAGAGAGGATAAGGCAAAATAATAATTAATAATAATAATAATAATAATAATAATAAAATATGTTGGAAGGAATAACAGGTGAAATTTTCCCAATGTGTTTAGAAAACATTGTTGTATATAACCAAAATTTTGGCAAACTCCAACAGGATAAATAAAAAGAAAATGAAACCAAGACATATCATTGTCAAGCTATGAAAAGCAATGATAAAGAAAAATTCTAAAAAATAAAGTGCAAATAAAATAAATAGGACATATTACATACAGGGCAACAGTGATACCAAGGATGTTAATAAACATTTTTAAATGCTGAAAATAAGAAACCATACCAAGGATGTTAATAAACATTTTTAAATGCTGAAAATAAGAAACCATCAGGTAGAATTTTGTACCCAGAAAAAAAATAGCCTTTAATAATGATCATGAAGTAAAGATATTATCAGATAAATACTAAAAGAATTTACAGTCAGAAGAGCTATGTTACAAAATAGTGAAACAAGGTAATTAGAGTGAAGGAAAATAATATGAAATGTAAATTTAGATCTATAGGAAGGAATAAAAAGTCCCCAGGAATTGTAAATATGTGTGTATGTATTGATATTTTTCTCTTGATTTCTTTAAAAGGCAACTATTTTTAAGGCAAAAACACTGTACTACAGAGTCTATAACATGTAGAAGTGAAATATGTGAGAATTATGCAATAGATGGTGTGGGGTAAATGTAAGTATACTTTTATAAGTTTCTTATATTTTACATTGAGTGGTACAATAAGACTACGTAAATTGTAGTCATTTAAGGATATATATATATATATATCCATTTCCAATGCAATCACTAAAAAAATACAAAAATGTTACAATAATAAAGCAGGTAGAGAAAATAAAATGGAATGCCAAAATGTTTGTTTAACCCAAATGAAAGCATACAGGAAACAGGAATAAGAGAATAAGTGCTATTAATTCAGTCCATGTGTCATTAGAAAATATTCTCTCATAATTCTTCGATTTATCTCATAAGTACTTACCACATTTGGGAGTTACAATCAGGTGTAGAATTTTGAGCAAAGGCTTTGGTATTAGAGAACAGTTCAAATACTAGATCTTTCTTTAATAGCTACACTACTAAAAACATATCTCTGATATATTAATCAGGATAGGCTAATTTATGTTGGGGCAGGAAACACCCCCCGGTCTTAAAATAAGAAAAGTTTATTTTTTTACTCATGCTACGTGTCCATTGAGATCTATCTAGGGAAATCAAATGTTAATTGAAACTCTGCTCATTCCAGTCACTCACTCATGGAAAAAGCAGGGTGTCAGCCAGAACTGAATATTCTCTGTAACTTTTCCAGAAGCCAAAGAGAGCTTTGGAAAATTTTAAACTGGCAATTAAATTCTTGTCTTTCAATGAGAACTCATTGACCACAGTTAGTCACATGGTTCCAATAAGAATGATGGAGCCAGGAAGTCCCCCTAACTTGTGCTCAGATGGAAAAGTGTTTCAAATATTTGAAGAAAAGTTCTATTGACTACTATGTTTATATATCCTAGTACCTTAAAGGAAAGATAATAATAATACCCAGACCATAGAGCTACTTCAAGGAGTTAATTAGATATTGAATGCCAAATTCTTATCACAATAGGATACACAATGTAAACTACTAAACTTAACAATATTTTACAATAATAATTTTTATTTTTAATGATCTGGTAAGAAAAAAGAATGGCTTGCCATTTTTAGCACTGTCCTCTTTATCATTTTTCTTGAAAAACACAGAAACCAATAGTAATTTATTTTTTCCTATTGTGAAAAAAAATTAAATATTCTCCTTTAGCAGGTTCCTGATAACACATATATTTCTCACTTTTCTATATGCTTTATACCATATTCAAACAAATAACACAAATTTTAAAAATAAAATTCCAAATTAAGTTATTATCATATATTAGAAAATAACTGTATTGCAGGATTTCTAATCTTTTATTTCCAACTTTTTCAATGCAAGTTAAGTATTATTAACTTCAGTTTGCAGATGAGAAAAGTTAGGTTCATAAATGGAAAGACATTGGTAGAATGCCACATAGGCAGAGTGAGGATTTGAAGATAAGTCTGTCAGACCCAAAACTAAACTTTTAAAAGTTACAACATTTCCCTATTGTAACCAATTGCTTAGTGCCTTATGGTTTACAATTAATTTTTGTATATTTGTTTAATCTTTACAGTCACCATGTTAGGTAGGTATCATTTGCATGATACTAATTTTGAAGATTCAAAGATATTTAAGTTACTGGCCAAGAATCAAAGTAATAGCTTTTGAGATAGATTTTTTTTTTTTTTTTAATTAATGTACTCTGACCCAAGAACTTGGGACTTTGCTTTAATTTATTAGAATTTTGTGAAGTGTCAATAATTTTATGAAAAATAATGTGCAGAAGGTTCGTGGTCAAATAAGTTTGAGAAAGACTTAATGTATGTTTTATTTTGGTTGGTTTTTGTTTTGTTTTTACTATAGGACTTCTCAGAGCTTCTAAGTGTGCAATATGACCCTCAAAATGTGTGCATTTCCCCATTAAAAATGTCTTACAAGCAGCCACCAAGTATTTGATTAGATTTATCTATTCTCTGCATCCAATTAGAGTAATCCTTATTTCCTAAGGTCCTTCAGACTAGAGAGTTGAGTTGGTAGAGCTGTTTCTTTTTTTTTTTTTTTAAAGAGACAATAGAGGCACTATTCTGACTAAAGAGATCAAGATCTCAAATTACATACTTTTGAAATTTTATTTTTATGTAATGGATGGAAAAAATATGTTTTTTTTCCAGAATAACAAAAATTTTTAATTAAAAGAAAACTATTTGAAGATTCTGACTTGATAAAAATAACAATTATGATTATTATACAGACTCATAGTTTATTTCTAAACTACCATTTCAATGAGAGTCTGCTCCTTAGAAAACTGTTTATGGGTGTAAACACAATACTAACTTAACTCAGAACTAAAGGTATAAATTATATAGTCTATATTTCTCCAGAAGTCTCCAAAGATACTCATATTATTTGCAAACCATTTCTGGGACATTCTTAAGATAGTTTTCCAGGAATAAGTTTACACCAAGTATTAATGTACATTAGTCACATAATATTTGAATACAGAGCAGTGAACTTTATTTACCTTGTGATTTAAAACTAAAATTAGGGCAAATTGTAGAAGACCAGTAGGGGTAATCAGATAGCAATGTCACATCTTGATAGAAATTGAAGAAGTAATGGGAAAGAAAAGGAAAGGAAAGGCAGGGCTGTGTAAAGAAATGGACAAAGAAATTGAGAGACTGTAACAAAAAAGTTTACATTTTACATTCAATAATGACAAGAACTGGAATTAAAAGTAACGCATTTTGGAGCTCAATATATACTGAGGAAATAAAGAAAGAGAATATTGAGCATACAGTGCAAGAGCTAAATGTCTGCAGATGGAGGAATTGCAACAAAACTCAGTATCTGTGTCTGCAAACTGGCATAAAGGTCCTTGGTCTCTGTAAGAATGCATCCTAAGAAGGGTACTCTGGCTGCTACAATGAACCTGGCTGTAAATTACAAGGAAAGCACCTCTACTACCTAAATTGTGTTACCTCATTTGTTTTCCTGTTCATAATTTGCACCCTTAGACCCTTAGACTAGAAAAATATTTTATAAATGAATAGAGGGCTCCAAGTGGGATGATTTGAGTAATTTATTTTGTTGGCTATTTATTTTGGTGCAAATATCTCTAAGGTTAGGTGATCTTCCGTCATGATTTTTCATTCAGCATGACAAGAATATTTACATAAATCATGTCGTCTCATTTATGTCATTACCAGTTTTGAAGCTAGTTAAACAATAAAAAAGATATTTTACGTCAAAAAACACAAGTTTGCTTTCAATTTACATCAGCCATAACTGGCCTAAAAACACAAGTGCAGAAAAGCACAAGTTAGGATCTTTTATTTCTTTCAAGTTGATTTTATTCATTTAGCTTATTTTTTCATATATATTTTAGCTTATTTACCTTTTGCTCTGAATAGGACAGTTTGAAGAAAAGGTTTTCTGACTTCTTTAGAGTCATGAAAGAACTTTATTTTGGAATTACCTAACAGATAAACAGAAAATATCTTCAGCTCACCCAAATCCTTTATTAAACAACATTATAAGTGAAAATCTGTTTCCCCTGTGATTATCTGAGTACTTTGCTTAAAGAAAAAGATAAATACCCTGACAGTAGACTGACAGGAAATATGTTTTTGTTTCCTTTTTTATTCCAGCTTCATTATTTGCCATGGAGATGGATTCTTGAAGTGACAGTTTGTGTTCATTTCAGTTCAGCTGTTCATTGACTTGTGCAACATCAAAATCCTTTCCAAAATGAAAAAATAAATAAATAAATAAAATAAATAAAAAGGATACCTACATATGATCCAGCACCAAGCAATTTACATGCTGGGCAAAAACCCTTGGTGTTTGAAGATAAAGGTATTTTGAAAGTTCACTGCAGAATCTCTAAAATTTTCATAATTCTGGTTTGGTGATATATCCTAGTAATCTGCCACCACTTATTAATGGCAGTCAAAATTTGGACTCCTCAAAGACAGGCACCCTGTATCTCATTAAGGCATATCTTCCCATTCTTACTGCAAACATGACATTTAGAAGACCATTATATGACTTACATAGATAATTGCTACAAAGTTCTAAGCTGCCTTGATCCTGCTCTGGCTTAGAGCTTGTCAACCTACTGCCAGCACATTCTAGTAGAAGCTCTTATTAGTTAAATATTTTTGACAGTACCTCACAAATAGTATGTTTTCCAAATTTGAAAAGTTTAAACAGCTTGACATTTTAAAGTTTATCACTTTCTTTCCCAGAATAACTATTGCCAGTGTCAATAATGTATTTTTTTAATCTGTGTATTGACAATAGAAATGTTAGGAGTTCGTCTACAGATTTATTTCAGTGTAATTTTAAGAAATAATGTGCAACGTTATAAACAGTAGGTGATTATAAATATGAGTCTGGCCTTAATTTGGATAATTTTTCTCCTATGTTTATTCTTCTGAAACCATGTAATGCAAAACAAAGCATAGGTAAAATAGTTTAAAGTTCTGAAAATTGAGACAAAAACTAAATTCATGGCAAAATTTCAAGTCTTCATTTTTTTTTTTTCTTAATGTTTGAACAGCCTAATTTAAGTTTTAAAGTTATGTTCAGAGTGAAGGTAAATCAGGTTGGGAGAACTCCTTGGGTTCCCACCCACCTTTGCATCCAGGCCTATTATTAGAAGACTAATAACATTTTTAAAAATCTCTTTAGTAAGTATAACAGAAGCATGGAAACAAATGCAAGGGGCAATGCAGAAAACATACATTTTGCTAAATGTCAGATTTTCAAACAAAAAAATGAGTCCAGGTAATAATTATCAAAAGGGACTTTAATAATTGCTTAATCATATATATTGCAGAATTGAACTAAAAGCCTTGCAATGGACCTGCATATGGCAATATTTATTTTTCAAAGTCTAAACAATGGACATTCAACTTGTTCTTGAACACTTATAATAAGGAGAGTGCCTTAAGGCAAACGAAATCCCAGTGTTGGGCAGAATTTTTTCATTAACAGTTCTTCTTATTGAACCAAAAGCTGTTTTTCTGAAACTTGTATTTGTAGTTGTGGCAGCAAAATGATCCTGCAAAAATACCCACATTCTAAATCTTGGAACCTCTGAATATGCTATGTCACATGGCAAAAAAGACTTTGCAGATGTGAATAAAGACAAAGATTTTGATATGGGTCGGGAACTGTGAATTATTAGGGTGGACCCACTCTATTAACCTGAGACTTTACAAGCAGAGAATTGTCTCCAGTTGGAGGCAAGAGACATAAGGCAGAAGTAAAGGTTAGAGAGACTTGAAGGACTCAGGCTGCCACTGTTGGCTTTGAAGATATAGGGGCCACAGGTGCAGGAGGCCTCTAGAAGCTGAGAAGAACATGCAGTTGAAAGCTAGTAAGGAAACAAGGACTTCAGTCCTAAAATGTATGGGAGTGAATTCTGACAACAAACTGAAGGAGCCTGGAAGTGGATGGTCTTCCAGAGACTCCAGGTAAGAGTCCACCTATGCCTCGTGAGACCTAAAGCAAAGAAAACAACCAAGCCTATCTTGATTTCTGAAATACAGAACAGTGATAAATTTATGCTAATAAACTTATAATAAATAATAATAACAACAATATAAAATAATGCTATATTCATTAGTTCTGTTCTCTGGCCCTGCATAGAAAACCTATAATTATCACTCCAATTCCCTGGAATTGTTTCAAGTTTTCAAACATAATTTGATGTCTTCTATTAGTCTTCTCTTTTCCAAGCTATAACCCTTAATTCTTTGAACTATTCTTGCCCTCCTCAAAGGCAGTAATCAATCTCTCTGCACATGCCCTGTTTTGTCAATGTCAATCATAAGACATGGTGTTCTGTGTTAAATACAGTGATTCATAAGTGAACTGACTGAAAAAAGCATGGAATTATCTGGTCCTTTAGGTGGAAAGTTGTAAAAATGCAAAGCTTTTTTTGGACAAATTTTTTATACTGTTGGCCACTAAGTTGTGACCAATGTATATCTTTGGATATTTTTCAGGTAAACTGCCCTAAACCAATTGCATCCCATTCTAAAAATGATCAGTCGATTTTTAAAAGCCACATCTGTACAAACACCCCTATATACAAACACCTATGCCACATACACACATGCAATTGATAACATATCTGGAAATTCTCTTCTTGTTGATTTTTGTTCCCAAACCAATAAGTCAAGATTATTTAAAGTACCATATTTCCTGATTCAAGGAAATGATTAATATATTTTAATAACAGAAAATGGTGAAAAAATAAATCTGATTGAATTAGCTGTACACATCCATCAGAAGACATATTTAAGTTTAGAAATGCTAAAATGTGAAATAAATTTTTTCTTGGGAAAGTTTTATACATATATACATATGTATATATATATGTATATATATATACACACACACTAAGTATGTGTGCATACATATAGTTATATACATATATATTTATTTATATATATATTTCCAAAAAATCATATATATTTGCAAGCATTATCTGATGTAGTGAATGTGACCTTATTTGGAAATAGGATCTTTGTAGATATAATTAAGGATTTCAAGACGAGATCAACCTGGATGTAAGGTGAGCCCTAAATCCAATGACAAGTGTTCTTATAAGAGAAAAGAGAACATTTGAGGCAAAGAGGCACACAGAAGATGCAGACAGAGATTTGAGTGATATTTTTACAAGCCAAGGCACACCAAGAATGGGAGAGGCATAAAATGGATTTTCCCTTAAAGCCTTCAGAAAGAACCAACCCTGCCAACACCATAATTTTGGACTTCTGGCTCCATAACTGTGAGAGAATAAAGTTCTGCTACGAAGTTTTTAGTAATTTTTTTTTGACAGTCCTAGGAAACTAATATAGATTTTGGTACCCAGAAGGGAGAGCTGCTATAACAAATACCAGACAATGTGGAGTCACTTTGAAATTAGACAATATAGAGAGGCTAGAGGAATTTTGAGGAATGTAATAGAAAATGTTTAGATCGCTTTGAAGACACTATTGGTGGAAATAAGAATCTTAAGAGTGATTCTGGTAAGGTCTGAGAATGACATTCATCTGTCCACAAACGGAAAGGAATTTTGCTCCAGGATGAAATACACCCAGAATCTCAAATACTTGATTTAGATGATGGCATTTGGGAATTCTTGAGTTGAAGATATTTAGATGAAATTTTGAAATTAGGGTTGTTGCTGGAATGGAAAAGACTCATAGAGATGTTGGGTTGGGTGAATTTATTTTACATGTAGGATGAACATTAATTATTGTGAGACAGAGGGTAGATTGTAGTTGGATGATTAGTGTTACCCGAAAAGATATATATGTCCAATTCCTAAGCCCTAGCACCTATAAATGTGACCTTACTTAGAGATAAAATCTTTGCATATATAATTAAGTTAAGGATCTTGGGATAAGATCATCTTGGATTTAAGGTGCACCGTAAGTCCAATTCCCTATCCATATAAGAGAAAGGAGAGGGTAATTTGAGATGTAGAGGCATGCAAGACAGTCATATAAAGATGGAGGCAGATATTGGAGTGATAGAGTGTACAAGCCAAGGAATGCCAATGATTGCTGGCAGCCACCAGAAACGAAGAGAGGGGCATGGAACATGTTCTTCCTTAGAACCTCTAGAAAACTATTCCTACTGACACCTTGATTTTGGACTTCTGGCCCCAAGAACTATGAAAGGATACATTTCTGTTGTCTTAAGCCACCCAGTTTATAGTAACTTGTTATAACAGCTCTAGAAAACTAACACATATGACAACACTATAATTAAGTACTTATAAATTATTTTGTAAGAATTCATTTATCTGTAATTCATTAAAAATATTTATTAAGTATCTTTTCTGTGCCAGAAAACATACTCCATTCTAGAGATACCCAATTTTGTGCAAAAACAATCATGTTTCCTAATATAATGAAATGTATGGTATTAATGAAATGTTACAAAAACAAATGTGAAACTGCAGCAGTGATAAATAATTTAAGAGAAACTATATCTCTGAGAGTATAAGAGAGGGGTCTTTAACTAACTCAGGAGAACTTTGCTTTGAGGTAGTAATGACTGAGTTTGGCTCTGAAGGGTCAATTAAGTTATCTGAATATAGAATGGGAAGGTAAAGTACCCAGAGAATGGAGATTTTAAATTGTGAAGTGTTTGTGGCAATAAGGGACATAGAATGTGAAAGGACTAGGAGATATTGACAGAGGGTGGAAAGGAAAAATCCTGCTTGTATAATGAGAGGAAAAGATGGATAATTCACTGGGGACTTTTCAATTTTTCTTGTCAAACAATCTCAACACTCTCCCAAAGTTCAAATTTTCATATACTCACTTTTCCTATTCTCTGAAAGCTAGAGTACAAGTCTGTGGGTTAGGCTATACCAGTCCGTGTTCTTCTCTGGTAGTTAGACCCAAACCAGAGCAGGAAAAATTAGTAACCTCACAGACTCCTTTGCAATCGAAAAGTGGTGGGAACAGCAGCAACTATATCCAGTTTTCAGAGGCAGTTTGGGAACCAGTGTCTCATGATCAGTGTCAATGATATCCTTTGTCAAGAGGCAAGGTCTTTATGCTCAGTATCAGCAGCAACATTATCTTCACAGAACCCATTCTGTGGTGTGATTTTGGTCACCGTTCCTGGTTGTATAGCATCTTGGTAGTTCTCTGTCTTTCTAGAAAATTGTGAGTTATCCAAGATATTTTAATACTTTTTTTTGGCTAGAGTGTTTTCTGTTTCTTAGAAATAAGAGGCCAGACTATCCTGGGTTGAACAGACTACTTTAAGGTAGAACAACTTTATTCTATTGTTATTCATTAAAAATATTGACACTGAAATGTGAAATGGTCACATCTGAATTTTTAAAGGTCACTCTGGCTTGAGTGCTAAAAGTAATGTGACCAGCCCAACTGGGAGATGATTTCAGTTGTCAAGGCAAGAGACAAAGATAGTTTGTTAAGAACAGTGGTGTTGGACAAGGAAAGAAGTATTTACAATTGAAGCATATTTGATGGAAAATAACTGATCTTATAAATGAATAACAAACTGGGTGATAAGCAAGATATGTCATCGCTGATGACTTTACACTTTTTTGATTGTAGAGCTGATGTTTATTTAAACAGTACATATTGGAAAATGATCCATTTTAGGGGATAAGAAGATAGGATATCTCTGAATTTAGTTTGGGCAGGTTGGATTGCCTTTGAGACACTCAAACTGAAATTGTCAAATAGAAAATTGAATCAACAGATCACAAAGTCAAAGGAGATAGTTGGGCTGAAACTGTTAAGTATAGGAGTATCTGCATATAGATAGCAATTGAAGCCATTGATGTGGAAAAAATGCCCAAGAAGAATATATAAAGAGAAGAACCTAAGGAATAGATTTGAAACTTGAAGAGTCTATAAAGAAACAGCCAGAGACACAGACAGAAGAAACCAAAAGAAGGAAGTGATCCAAAATGAGTTTTTATTGCTTTTCAGTTGATGTCTAGGCATATAATTTTCCTTTCTTTTCCCTTTTTTTCTTTCCCCTTTCCTTCCTCCCTTCTTCCCTTGCTCCCTTCCCTCCTTCCTTCTTTCCGCCTCCCTCACTCCATCCCTCCCTTCTTCCTTTCTTCCTTCCTTCCTTCTTTCTTTATTTTCTTACTTCCTTCCCTCCTTTCATCTTTATTTATTTTCCTATTTTTTTATCTAATAATTTTTTTTTTACAGAAAGGAATGAGCTCTTTCAAACAGATATTGAACTGAACTTACATTACTCCAAACTAAAATATCTAGAAGAAAAGTTAGAGCAAATCAATTAGTCTACTCCTGTCTGATAGATTTGTTTTGTCTTTTAGAATAATAGGTAGAATATTTTTATTATAGATGTGTTCTTCTTCAAGTTCTATAGTGAAATAGATTGGAGTGCTCCCTAGTGTATAAATCAGATTAGAATAATTACTTCATTGTATACTTAATAATAGCTGATAGTAAATTAACACCACTTTGAACACTTTACATGAATTATCTTATTTAATGCTTAAAATATACCTATTTGTAGTGAATTATTATTTAAATTTTATAAAGGAAAGAACTAAGGCACAGGAATAGTTCCTTGAATCCAGTTCTGACTGACTTCAAAACTCATACTCTTACATGCTAAACTATTCTGTCTCCCAACTAACGACTTTTGCAACAATTATAAACTATCCCTGTGTACAGGGTAAATTGGGACCAAAATATTTTAAATATTAAAATATTAAAATATTAAATGTAACTAATCTTAAGTTCTCAGTCCCTTGAAGACAATATTACTAGAGACCTTGATTGTCTGTCAGTTACTTGAGAGCACATGCTAAAGAAATGAGGATCACTAGCAGACATCAGAATGCAATAAATCCAATTACAGAGAATTGAACTTATTTCCTTGTCTTGATGTATTTTTTTCCTCACAGTTATGCCATAGAGAAAGTGTATCCAGTTTTCAGCAGGAAATTTCATAATATATATTGTGATCATTTGTCACTGACTTAGATAAAATCATAGAGAAAAAAAATTTTACACTTTCCTTCCTTCCTTCCTTCCTTCTTCCCTCCCTCCCTCCCTTCCTTCTTTCCTTCTTTGCTTCATTTCCTCCCCTCCTATCTTCTCTCCTTCTCTCTCTCTCTATCTGGTTAATTAATTGTTTCAGAAGAAGAAACTGCTCTTTCCAATAGATACTAGAGTAACATTACTCCAAACTGAATTATCAAGTAGAAAATATATTGAAGGGCAATAAAACTCATGATACTGGGAAGATAGGCTAAAAAATATATATATTTTAGCATCTTATATATATATATATATATATATTTTATATATATATATGTATATATATATATGTATATATATATATATATATATATATATATATATATATATATATATATATATAATGACATTAGGAAACTGAAATCCTAACCTTAAGTTCAAATGACCATCTATTGAAATATAAACAAGGGAACTATTCTAAGAGTATTCTATACAGGGTGGGTAGAAAAAGTTCGCCAAGCCAATATAATCTATTGATATGGCTCGGTTGCCCTATAAAAAGGTCTTCATGATTCACTAAAGATAAAGGTAACATCACACCAGGCTTATGCTCAGTACAAGCCTCCTATACCCTTAGCATGATATTGACAAATTTAAACAGTTTTAGTAGATGGCATTGAGCTTGACATAAGATTATTTATGTTTTTATTTATTTAGCAATTATTTCTTTATATTTATTAAGCATTCAATATCTTCTATATATTTTCATTGGTTAACAAGAAAATTGGTTTGTTTTTTTTTTCAAAATTTTTTAACACCTTTATTGGAGTATAATTGCTTTACAATGGTGTGTTAGTTTCTGCTTTATAACAAAGTGAATCAGCTATACATATACATATATCCCCATATCTCTTCCCTCTTGCATCTCCCTCCTTCTCACCCTCCCTATCTCACTCTTCTAGGTGGTCACAAAGCACTGAGCTGATCTCCCTGTGCTATGTGGCTGAATCCCACTAGCTATCGGTTTTACATTTGGTAGTGTATATATGTACATGCCACTCTCTCACTTTGTCCCAGATTACCCTTCCCCCTCCCCATGTCCTCAAGTCCATTCTCTAGTAGGTCTGTGTCTTTATTCCCATCCTGCCCCTAGGTTCTTCATGACAATTTTTTTTTTTTTTTGTAGATTCCATATATATGTGTTAGCATACGGTATTTGTTTTTCTCTTTCTGACTTACTTCACTCTGTATGACAGACTCTAGGTCCATCCACCTCACTACAAATAACTCAGTTTCGTTTCTTTTTATGGCTGAGTAATATTCCATTGTACATATGTGCCACATCTTCTTTATCTATTCATCTGTTGATGGACACTTAGGTTGCTTCTATGTCCTGGTTATTGTAAATAGAGCTGCAATGAACATTGTGGTACATGACTCTTTTTGAATTATGGCTTTCTCAGGGTATATGCCAAGTAGTGGGATTGCTGGGTCATATGGTAGTTCTATTTTTAGTTTTTTAAGGAACTGCCATACTGTTCTCCATAGTGGCTACACTTCCGAACACCATACACAAAAATAAACTCAAAATGGATTAAAGACCTAAATGTAAGCCCAGACACTATCAAACTCTTAGAGGAAAACATAGGCAGAACACTCTATGACATCAATCACAGCAAGATCCTTTCTGACCCACCTCCTAGAGAAATGGAAATAAAAACAAAAATAAACAAATGAGACCTAATGAAACTTTAAAGCTTTTGCACAGCAAAGGAAACCATAAACAAGACGAAAAGATAACCCTCAGAATGGGAGAAAATATTTGCAAATGACAAAGGATTAATCTCCAAAATTTACAAGCAGCTCATGCAGCTCAATATCAAAATAACAAACAACCCAATTCAAAAATGGGTAGAAGATCTAAATAGATATTTCTCAAAAGGAGATATACAGATTGCCAACAAACACATGAAAGAATGCTCAACATCATTAATCATTAGAGAAATGCACATCAAAACTATAATGCAATATCACCTCACACCAGTCAGAATGGCTATCATCAAAAAATCTAGAAACAATAAATGATGGAGAGGGTGTGGAGAAAAGGGAACCCTCTTTCACTTTTGGTAGGAATATAACAAGAAAGTTTTGACTGGGTTCTCTGAAGGGACAGACTATAAGAAACGTTTAAAAATTTCTTCAGAATCATCAAGGACTTTTTGAAGAACTGAAAAAAAATTCAAATTCACTTATGTTCTTTATGATTTCTTCAGTGGAGAAGATAATTGAAGAGATAAGATAATTGAAACCAGAGAATAAATGATTTAAGGAATGAAGATGTGAGGGTTATTTAGCCATGAAATGATAATAGCATTCAGATTCATAAAAGAATCCAATTTTATAATTACAGTAGTTGTCTATGTTGAAAATGCAATAACTGAAAATCAGTTTAATTTGAAGCAAATATAATTTGAATTATGTGAAAGAATTACTGATGAATACCAAATATTTAAATAGGAACAATAAATTTAAAACCCAAGAATTTATCAATGGTGTTAAGCATTTAAATTTTGTAATTAATCAGTTCTGCTTTTCTTACTAAAAATTTCATAACTATGCTCAAATTATGAAGTATAGCAATAATATTTTAAGAATTCTGGTATCAAATGCTAAGATTTCTTTTTACCATTATCAACCCATTTTAAATACAAAACTCACATTGAAATTATTTTCTCATCAATGTTACTGTGTGTTTTCTGGGTAAATAAAACAAAATAGTAATGTTGCACATCCCCGTACTAAAAATCTACTAGCATGTTATGATCCTGGCACTTTCATCTTTCAACTTGAAATGGAGGCAAATATTATTCGGAGGTAGGGGTTGGAGAAACTATAATATTTGACTTGCTTTTCAGAGCACTATTAATTCTATTAATTTAATAATTTCTCCCCCGCCTCCACATTTCCGTTGTTATTAAAATTGTCTCCTGGACACCACATCTACCCTTGCTGTTACTACTTCAATTTAATCAGTTACCAAATTTATGTTATTGAGGATTATCTTAACCTTAAAATATGATAATAAAATGAGACCAAACTCCAAAATGAAAGGCAATAGTTTTCTTTGCTAAAATGAACATACAGACACAAATATTTTAATGATTGTAGCAAAATCATCGTGGATCATACTGTGAATTATTGAGTGAAAAGAGTAACCAAAGAAATAATGTCCAAGACTAAGAGTCAGGCAGAAGAGGGAACCTTTATTATAATCTCTTAAGTAAATGTTGTACAAGAGCAGCAATTTGAAGAATTTAGAAGTGATTTTAGAAAACCAGACAGGAGTGAAAATTAAAAGCAACAATAATAACTTTTGTTTTGTTGTTTGAAGAAAGAACCAGAAGTGACAGTTTTCTGAAAATATTACACTCAGCTAAGGACTTAATTTAGTTTCAGAAAACATAGGTAGGTACAAAGGAGAATAGTCATTGCTATGGCAATTTAATTTTATCTAAAGAGGCATGATAATATTTTTCCTTCCTGAAATATGTTTTCTCTTAAGGTTAGGTTACATGTAGATTAAGTGGAGAGATTAACTTTGTTCAAGAAGTGAAGACGCTAATAATAATGAAATGAAATGGCTTCTGTCACACTCATTCTAGATTTTGGACAGTTGCCTATCTATGCCTGACTGCAATGGAAGCTTTAAGTGGGGTGTACATATAATATTTTGAAGAGAAAAATAGCTTACAAGTGTAGTGAATGGAATACCTACTTTATCTTTCTTTATTACCTGTAGAATAAAATATATGTATAATTAACTCCAGTTTAATTATATTAAAGGTGACCTGTGAGAATATCGTAAATTTCAACTGACTCAGCTATGTGCTTCAGCAGTTAAATATCTCTTCTAGCAAAGCCAAGATAAGTCAGCAAATAAGCTGATAAATAGTGACCCTTCAAAGCACTTTTTAAAGTCTTCAAAGTCAAACTCTGCCATGTTTTAGTTTTGCCAATAATGTCAGGGTTTACGTGTCAGGGAATACGAGAGCAAATAGTTAGAAAGTTGGGAGATCTATAGAACCTTATCCAGTTGACTGCTTTCATTCAGGAAAAAATGGGTTGATAGATGCTCTCAGTCCTTTCCAAACCTAATATACAATTTTTCCTAGCCACAGGTTCTAGGAAAAGACAATCAGACAATAGTGACTATGATACGTGTTTTAATATGAAATGTAACTACAGTATTTAGAAAATTAAAACTTATGAAGTTGACAAAGTTCTAGTGTGGAGCCTACCATTTCCTCTGTCTTTTTCCCTCATATATTAGTCAGGATTCTCCAGATAAATATAACCC
Organism: Balaenoptera ricei; assembly: GCF_028023285.1. Lineage (NCBI taxonomy): Eukaryota > Metazoa > Chordata > Mammalia > Artiodactyla > Balaenopteridae > Balaenoptera > Balaenoptera ricei. The sequence goes on from NC_082655.1 coordinate 57,011,390, forward strand.
ATAGTATGTATGTATGTGTGTATATGTATATATATATATACACATATACACACATATACATGAAGGAAGAGAGAGTGAGAGATTAAAATTGACCATCCCGATGGATGGGTAAGATGGCGGAAGAGTAAGACGCGGAGATCACCTTCCTTCCCACAGATACATTAGAAATACATCTACACGAGGAACTGGTCCTACAGAACACCCACTGAACACTGGCAGAAGACGTCAGACCTCCCAAAAGGCAAGAAACTCCCCACGTACCTGGGTAGGGCAAAGGAAAAAAGAAATAACAGAGACAAAAGAATAGGGACGGGACCTGCACCAGTGGGAGGGAGCTGTGAAGGAGGAAAGGTTTCCACACACTAGGAAGCCCCTTCGCGGGTGGAGACTGCGGGTGGCAGAGCAGGGAAACTTCAGAGCCACAGAGGAGAGCGCAGCCACAGGGGTGCGAAGGGCAAAGAGGAGAGATTCCCGCACAGAGGCTCGGAGCCGAGCAGCACTCACCAGCCCGAGAGGCTTGTCTGCTCACCCGCCTGGGCGGGCGGGGGCTGGGAGCTGAGGCTTGGGACTCGTTCAGATCGCAGGGAGAGGACTAGGGTTGGCAGCGTGAACACAGCCTGAAGGGGTTAGCGCACCACAGCTAGCCGGGAGGGAGTCCAAGCAAAAGTCTGCAGCTGCCAAAGAGGCAAGAGACTTTTTCTTACCTCCTTGTTTCACGGTGCGCAAGGAGAGGGAATTCAGAGCGCCGTCTAAACGAGCTGCAGAGACGGGTGCGAGCCGCGGCTATCAGCGCGGACCCCAGAGACGGGCATGAGACGCTAAGGCTGCTGCTGCCGTCACCAAGAAGCCTGTGTGCTAGCACAGGTCACTATCCACACCGCCCTTCCCGGGAGCCTGTGCAGCCCGCCACTGCAAGGGTCCCGTCATCCGGGGACAACTTTCCCGGGAGAATGCACGGCGCGCCTCAGGCTGCTTCAACATCATGCTGGCCTCTGCTGCCACAGGCTCTCCCCGCATCCGTACCCCTCCCTCCACGTGGCCTGAGTGAGCCAGACCCCCTGAAGCAGCTGCTCCTTTAACCCCGTCCTGTGTGAGCCAAGAACAGACACCCTCAGGCGACCTATACGCAGAGGCGGGTCCAAATCCAAAGCTGAACCCCGGGAGCTGTACGAACAAAGAAGAGAAAGGGAAATTTCTCCCAGCAGCCTCAGAAGCAGCGGATTAAAGCTCCACAAACAACTTCATGTACCTGCATCTGTTGAATACCTGAATAGACAACGAATCATCCCAAATTCAGGAGGTGGACTTTGGGAGCAGGATATATTAATTTTTCCCCTTTTCCTTTTTTTGTGAGTGTATATGTGTTTGCTTCTGGGTGAGATTTTGTCTGTATAGCTTTGCTTTCACCATTTGTCCTAGGGTTCGGTCCGTCCTATTTTTTTTTTTTTTTACTTAAAAATTTTTTATTCTAATAAATTTTTACTTAATAATTTTTTTCTTATTTTTATTTAAAAACATTAAAATTATTTATTCTTAATAAATTTTTTTCTTAATAATATTTTTCTTATTTTTTATTATAAAAAATTAATATATTTATTTTTAAAAAAATTAAAATTTCTTTAATAAATTATTCCTTAATAATATTTTTTCTTAATTTTTATTATAATAGCTTTATATATATATTTTTAATTTTATCCTCGTTCTTTCTTTCTTTCTATTTTTTCTCCCTTTTATTCTGAGCCGTGTGGATGAAAAGCTCTTGGTGCTCCAGCCAGGCATCAGGGCTGTGCCTCTGAGGTGGGAGAGACACCTTCAGGACACTGGTCCACAAGAGACCTCCCAGCTCCACGTATTACCAAACAGCGAAAATCTCTCAGTGATCTCCATCTCAACATCAAGACCCAGCTTCACTCAACGACCAGCAAGCTACAGTGCTGGACACCCTATACCAAACAACTAGCAAGACAGGAACACAGCCCCATCCATTAGCAGAGAGGCTGCCTAAAATCATAATAAGGCCACAGACACCCCAAAACACACCACCAGACGTGGACGTGCCCACCAAAAAGACAAGATCCAGCCTCATCCACCAGAACACAGGCACGAGTCCCCTCCACCAGGAAGCCTACACAACCCACTGAACCAACCTTAGCCACTGGGAACAGATACCAAAAACAATGGGAACTACGAACCTGCAGCCTGTGATAAGGAGACCCCAAACACAGTAAGATAAGCAAAATGAGAAGACAGAAAAACAAACAGCAGATGAAGGAGCAGGGTCAAAACACACCAGACCTAACAAATGAAGAGGAAATAGGCAGTCTACCTGAAAAAGAATTCAGAATAATGATAGTAAAGATGATCCAAAATCTTGGAAATAGAATAGATAAAATGCAAGAAACATTTAACAAGGACATAGAAGAACTAAAGAGGAACAAAGCAACGATGAAAAACACAATAAATGAAATTAAAAATACTCTAGAAGGGATCAATAGCAGAATAACTGAGGCAGAAGAATGGGTAAGTGACCTGGAAGATAAAATAGTGGAAATAACTACTGCAGAGCAGGATAAAGAAAAAAGAATGAAAAGAACTGAGCACAGTCTCAGAGACCTCTGGGACAACATTAAACGCACCAACGTTTGAATTACAAGGGTCCCAGAAGAAGAAGAGAAAAAGAAAGTGACTGAAAAAATATTTGAAGAGATTATAGTTGAAAACTTCCCTAATATGGGAAAGGAAATAGTTAATCAAGTCCAGGAAGCACAGAGAGTCCCATAGAGGATAAACCCAAGGAGAAACACGCCAAGACACATATTAATCAAACTATCAAAAATTAAATATAAAGAAAACATATTAAAAGCAGCAAGGGGGCTTCCCTGGTGGCGCAGTGGTTGAGAATCAGCCTGCCAATGCAGGGGACATGGGTTCGAGCCCTGGTTTGGGAAGATCCCACGTGCCATGGAGCGACTAGGCCCTTGAGCCACAATTGCTGAGCCTGCACGTCTGGAGCCTGTGCTCTGCAACAAGAGAGGCCGTGATAGTGAGAGGCCTGCGCACCATGATGAAAAGTGGTCCCCGCTTGCCGCAGCTAGAGAAAGCCCTCACACAGAAAAGAAGACCCAATATAGCCATAAAAAAATTAATTAATTAAAAAAAAAAGCAGCAAGGGAGAAACAACAAATAACACACAAGGGAATCCCCATAAGGTTAACAGCTGATCTTTCAGCAGAAACTCTGCAAGCCAGAAGGGAGTGGCAGGATATACTTAAAGTCATGAAGGAGAAAAACCTACAACCAAGATTACTCTACCCAGCAAGGATCTCATTCAGATTTGATGGAGAAATTAAAACTTTTACAGACAAGCAAAAGCTAAGAGAGTTCAGCACCACCAAACCAGCTTTACAACAAATGCTAAAGGAACTTCTCTAGGCAAGAAACACAAGAGAAGGAAAACACCTACAATAACAAACCCAAAACATTTAAGAAAATGGGAATAGGAACATACATATCAATAATTACCTTAAATGTAAATGGATTAAATGATCCCACCAAAAGACATAGACTGGCTGAATGGATACAAAAACAAGACCCATATATATGCTGTCTACAAGAGACCCACTTCAGACCTAGGGACACATACAGACTGAAAGTGAGGGGATGGAAAAAGATATTCCATGCAAATGGAAATCAAAAGAAAGCTGGAGTAGCAATTCTCATATCAGACAAAATAGACTCTAAAATAAAGACTATTACAAGAGACAAAGAAGGTCACTATATAATGATCAAGGGATCGATTCAAGAAGAAGGTATAACAATTGTAAATATTTATGCACCCAACATAGGAGCACCTCAATACATAAGGCAAATACTAACAGCCATAAAAGGGGAAATCGAGAGTAACACAATCATAGTAGGGGACTTTAACAACCCATTTTCACCAATGGACAGATCATCCAAAATGAAAATAAATAAGGAAACACAAGCTTTAAATGATACATTAAACAAGATGAACTTAATTGATATTTAAAGGACATTCCACCCAAGAAAAACAGAATACACATTTTTCTCAAATGCTCATGGAACATTCTCCAGGATAGATCATATCTTGGGTCACAAATCAAGCCTTGGTAAATTTAGGAAAATTGAAATCGTATCAAGTATCTTTTCCAACCACAACGCTATGAAACTAGATATCAATTACAGGAAAAGATCTGTAAAAAATACAAACACATGGAGGCTACACAATACACTACTTAATAACGAAGTGATCACTGAAGAAATCAAAGGGGAAATCAAAAAATACCTAGAAACAAATGACAATGGAGACACAACGACCCAAAACCTATGGGATGCAGCAAAAGCAGTTCTAAGAGGGAAGTTTATAGCAATACAAGCCTACATCAAGAAACAGGAAACATCTCGAATAAACAACCTAACCTTGCACCTAAAGCAATTAGAGAAAGAAGAACAAAAAAAACCCCAAAGCTAGCAGAAGGAAAGAAATCATAAAGATCAGATCAGAAATAAATGAAAAAGAAATGAAGGGAACAATAGCAAAGATCAATAAAAATAAAGGCTGGTTTTTTGAGAAGATAAACGAAATTGATAAACCATTAGCCAGACTCATCAAGAGAAAAAGGGAGAAGACTCAAATCAATAGAATTAGAAATTAGAAGGAGAAGTAACAACTGACACTGCAGAAATGCAAACGATCATGAGAGATTACTACAAGCAACTCTATTCCAATAAAATGGACAACATGGGAGAAATGGATAAATTCTTAGAAATGCACAACCTGCCGAGACTGAACCAGGAAGAAATAGAAAATATGAACAGACCAATCACAAGCATTGAAATTGAAACTGTGATTAAAACTCTTCCAGCAAACAAAAGCCCAGGACCAGATGGCTTCACAGGTGAATTCTATCAAACATTTAGAGAAGAAGTAACACCTAACCTTCTCAAACTCTTCCAAAATATTGCAGAGGGAGGAACACTCCCCATCTCATTCTACGAGGCCACCATCACCCTGATACCAACACCAGACAAAGATGTCACAATGAAAGAAAACTATAGACCAGTATCACTGAAGAACATAGATGCAAAAATCCTCAACAAAATACTAGCAAACAGAATCCAACAGCACATTAAAAGGATCATACACCATGATCAAGTGGGGTTTATTCCAGGAATGCAAGGATTCTTCAATATATGCAAATCAATCAACATGATACATCATATTAACAAATTGGAGGAGAAAAATCATATGATCATCTCAATAGATGCAGAGAAAGCTTTTGACAAAATTCAACACCCATTCATGATAAAAGCCCTGCAGAAAGTAGGCATAGAGGGAACTTACCTCAACATAATAAAGGCCATATATGACAAGCCCACAGCCAACATTGTCCTCAATGGTGAAAAACTGAAACCATTTCTACTAAGACCAGGAACAAGACAAGGTTGCCCACTCTCACCACTATTATTCAACATAGTTTTGCAAGTGTTAGCCACAGCAATCAGAGAAGAAAAAGAAATAAAAGGAATCCAAATCGGAAAAGAAGAAGTAAAGCTGTCACTGTTTGCAGATGACATGCTACTATACATAGAGAATCCTAAAGATGCTACCAGAAAACTCCTAGAGCTAATCAATGAATTTGGTAAAGTAGCAGGATACAAATTTAATGCACAGAAATCTCTTGCATTCCTATACACTAATGATGAAAAATCTGAAAGTGAAACTAAGAAAACACTCCCGTTTACCATTGCAACAAAAAGAATAAAATATCTAAGAATAAACCTACCTAAGGAGACAAAAGACCTGTATGCAGAAAATTATAAGATACTGATGAAAGAAATTAAAGATGATACCAATAGATGGAGAGATATACCATGTTCTTGGATTGGAAGAATCAACATTGTGAAAATGACTCTACTACCCAAAGCAATCTACAGATTCAATGCAATCCCTATCATACTACCACTGGTATTTTTCACAGAACTAGAACAAAAAATTTCACAATTTGTATGGAATCACAAAAGACCCCGAATAGCCAAAGCAATCTTGAGAACAAAAAACGGAGCTGGAGGGATCAGGCTGCCTGACTTCAGACTATATTACAAAGCTAGGGTAATATAGACAGTTTGGTACTGGCACAAAAACAGAAACATAGATCAATGGAACAGGATAGAAAGCCCAGAGATAAATCCACACAAATATGGTCACCTTATCTTTGATAAAGGAGGCAAACATATACAGTGGAGAAAAGACAGCATCTTCAATAAGTGGTGCTGGGAAAACTGGACAGCTACATGTAAAAGTATGAATTTAGAACACTCCCTAACACCATATACAAAAATAAACTCAAAATGGATTAAAGACCTAAATGTAAGGCCAGACACTATCAAACTCTTAGAGGAAAACATGGGCAGAACACTCAATGACATAAATCACAGCAAGATCCTTTTTGACCCAATTCCTAGAGAAATGGAAATAAAAACACAAATAAACCAATGGGACCTAATGAAACTTAAAAGCTTTTGCACAGCAAAGGGAACCATAAACAAGACCAAAAGACAACCCTCAGAATGGGGGAAAATATTTGCAAATGAAGCAACTGACAAAGGATTAATCTCCAAGATTTACATGTAGCTCATGCAGCTCAATAACAAAAAAACAAAAAACCTAATCCAAAAATGGGCAGAAGACCTAAATAGACATTTCTCCAAAGAAGATATACAGATTGCCAACAAACACATGAAAGAATGCTCAATATCACTAATCATTAGAGAAATGCAAATCAAAACTACAATGAGATATCATCTCACACCAGTCAGAATGGCCATCATCAAAAAATCTAGAACAGTAAATGCTGGAGAGGGTGTGAAGAAAAGGGGACACTGTTGCACTGTTGGTGGGAATGTAAATTGATACAGCCACTATGGACAACAGTATGGAGGTTCCTTAAAAAACTAAAAATAGAACTACCATACCACCCAGCAATCCCACTACTGGGCATATACCCTGAGAAAACCATAATTCAAAAAGAGTCATGTACCAAAATGTTCATTGCAGCTCTATTTACAATAGCCAGGACATGGAAGCAACCTAAGTGTCCATCATCGGATGAATGGATAAAGAAGATGTGGCACATATATACAATGGAATATTACTCAGCCATAAAAAGAAATGAAATGGAGGTATTTGTAGTGAGGTGGATGGAGTTAGATAGAGTCTGTCATACAGAGTGAAGTGAGTCAGAAAGAGAAAAACAAATACAGTATGCTAACAAATATATATGGAATCTAAGGGAAAAAAAAAAAAAAAAAAAAAAAAAGGTCATGAAGAACCTAGTGGCAAGACGGGAATAAAGACACAGACCTACTAGAGAATGGACTTGAGGATATGGGGAGGGGGAGGGGTAAGATGAGACAAGGTGAGAGAGTGGCATGGACATATATACACTACGAAACGTAAAATAGATAGCTAGTGGGAAGCAGCCACATAGCACAGGGAGATCAGCTCCGTGCTTTGTGACCACCTAGAGGGGTGGGATAGGGAGGGTGGGAGGGAGGGAGACGCAAGAGGGAAGAGATATGGGAACATATGTATATGTATAACTGATTCACTTTGTTATAAAGCAGAAACTAGCACACCATTGTAAAGCAATTATACTCCAATAAAGATGTTAAAAAAATAAAAATAAATAAAAAATAAAATAATAAAATTGATCATCACAACATCCCCCATCAGATATTCAGACTCTCCAAGAAAGCTGTAGTTTAACAAAAACTGATACTCTTATCTCCTGGTATAAACGCTGCTCTGAACTCACTAGGAAAAAACAGTGGAATGGACAGTTTCTCTTTGTCAGACAAGATCACCTCTACTTTACTCCATAATAGAATCTCTGATTTGCTTCTTTGGAATATATATATGAAAATTATTTTTAAAATCTCCATGTAACCTGGGAATAATAGCAGTCATCACTGTTATTGTGTACTGAAGGCAGACACTTTGCAAACAAGAACCCTGAAAATTGAAATTATTTCTGCTTTTCACAGAGCAACACTAAAGACTAAGGTCAAATAACTTTTCCAAGGACAGATTTATTGTAAATTCTGAAACCGAAATCTCACAAAATAAGGCCCTATTTTAGAGGCCCTGTTTTTTCTCTGCTTCTATTTGTATCCTTTTTTGTGTAGTCATGATCCTACTTCCTCCAACCCAGTTATTCCTTCAACTTCTCAAATTTATTAGCTGTCGTCTGCCTCCCCAGCCCTGCTTAGGTGAATCATAACTATAGTCTAAGAAACCTCTTTTGCTTTGCAATGTGCAAGGCCCTCCGTAGAGTTGCCCACATGTAAAGCACCTCAGGAAAAAATCAACAGCTGCAGTTCTAGTGAATCCTCTTGTTATTTGATTTGGAGCTCATTTTTGAAACAACTGTGTGTTTTCCCTTCCAAGGTGCTTCAAAACACATCTCTGGATCAGTAATTACATAGCTTCTCCCTATATTTCAGGGTGATCAGGAATATGACCGCATTTCACTGTGAAGTGTGCCGAAGTATATCTAATACGAATATCCTCTACACCACATAGCTGATATTTAAAGACAAACAATTACTAAAATATCCTCCAAAAATTTCATTTAAATACTTCCATCCACTTTGCTTGGCGTGATAACATGGATAGAAACTAACCTTATTTATAAAGTCTTACATAATTTCACAATACAGTATTTATTGTGTTTTACTTACTTGTTCTATATGTGAATATCTTGACTCAACATATTGAACAAACTCATACTTCATTTTGTGTATAGGAGATGTTCAATAAATATTAGCTCATTTATTGAATGAATGAATGAATGAATAGGCAACTACAGCATAAAAAGCCAAGTTAATAAAATGATAATCTAAAAATGGAGAGTAAATATGTAAAATGACAAATTTCTACAGATGTTAAAGATCAATTGCTATTCCTTTAAGCAATTTTCATTGTGCAGTATTTAGAATCAATTGATTCCAAAGTTTAGACTATGCTAGACTTAATTATCAAGACTGCATGCCTTTGCACATTTTGTGAGAATCTTCTGAAAAAACTGATCCCATTTCAAGAAAAATATTCAATATGAAATGTTAGAGGTAAAAAAATGAGAAAATAAAAAATGAATTTACAACTGGAAGGATTTATGATAGAGCAGTAGTCTTTATTTCTGAGGGAAACACTTTCTGTGAGTCAGTAGCCCAGTTTCCACAGAATTCTTGTGCTAGGCTAATCCTTCCTCTTATGGGTTTATACAGATTTGGGAAAAGATTTTCCCTGATAAGCTACAAATGTGTATACTGTTTAATAATTGTGTGTTCAAGTCTTCCACTACTGAAGGTAGCATTGCCATTCTTTTTTTCTTTTTTTTTTTTGACAAGTTCCATTTCCAAATGGGTTAAGATTAAGACGGTGGAGGAAAGGTTTCAATTTGTATCACCTCTTTGTGGATGGTTGTAGACTTTACCACTTCCTAAATGTTTTCTTAATTTAATATAACGTTTATTTTTTTAATGAGGAATATATATAAAAAGATAAAGAATAGAATTTTAAAATGTCTATAGTGCCTTAACAGAGAAATAATAACTCGTAATATTTTGCTATATATTCTCCAGTCATATCTCAATTTCCTATTTGAACTATGTTGACCTCCCACCGGAAGACTTAGGTGAGACTATGTCAAATAGTGTTTCCCTGTCCTATGGTACATCCAATATCTTCTCCAAGAGCTTAGTGAATTCTCAGGGAGCCTTTTACATATCTATCTATCTATCTAGATACATGACATATTTAAAAATATATATTATATATAAATGGGTATACTATATAACACAAATATAAATATATAAAATACTGTTTACAATTATTTTAATATACTTTGGCTATTTTTTTTCGTGGCTTTGATTTTTGCTCCCTACTGTGTTCTTTTTCTCTCTTCTTTGTTTTGTGGTTAGTATTTTATCTATGCTCACCCCAACATTGCCATGGATGCTTTCATTCATTCAAAAATATTCAGTGAATGCCAATGCTATGTTAAGCACTGCTCAGGACACTGAAAAAAACAGTGGGGAAGATAGATGGAATCCTATTCTTGTCAAGTCCCATTCTAGGCATGGCGAAGAGTATGAGGGGCAGACACATGGGCAAAAAAATGAGTACAGTAGCTCATATGTCAGGTGGCACTGGGTGCTACAGAGAAAAACAAAGCAGAGGAGTAGGGTAGAGGTTGCAAAGGTGAAGGCTGCAATTTCTAAAAAGAGGTCTGGAGAGATATTACCAGGAAGGTAACATTGTTCAAAGACCTGAATTGCTATCTCACCCTACCAAACTAAAAAGAAAGGAAAAAACAAAGCAAAAATTCGATGAGGCAGCTGTGTTTAGACTTCGACTTGAGTTTCAGGAGAAATAGAAGAGATTCACTATAGCAGCCAGAAAACAAAATAAATAAATAAATAAAATTAAATATTAGATTATTTTTTCTTAAAAATTTTAATTGATATAAGGCTTTACTCTTTTGCAGTGTTAATAATGCCTCTCTCTCTTGCCTTTTATTCCTCTTAATTTCCTTCTTTCACTTCTCTTTTCAGCATACCACAGTTTTCCCTTCTCTTATCTTGTCTTTTCCTTCCCTTGATGTTACTCTTCCTTCACCCTAAAATTCTGTCCATGAATGAATGAATATGTAGATATATACATTAATTTTTAGTGAAGAAGTTATATAATATATTCTGTACAGGAATCTACCTATCTATTTTTTGTCTCTTACTATCTAAAGACATCAATGTCTCATAATCTATATTTAAACAAATTATTAAGGTACTTTCCTGAACAAAGACTATTCCATTTTGGTGATAAATTATGATTCCTGAAGATAAAATAATGTTTTTGCTATACTGTATATGTATATGCTTATAAATAATTGGAAACATATATAGGTGCTTTGTAGTCTCCTATTTATTTTGTAAAATATTAGCTCTTTTCCATATCCTAGAAATTTTTAAAAAGTGAGTTTTAAATGCTACACATAATTTTTTCACATGTATATACCCTAGTTTATGCAAAAAATTTGACTATTATGAAGCAGTCTGGCTATTTCAGTTATTATTATTATTATCCCTAAAAATAATATGAATGCAACAGCACATACTCTGGAACAATAATTGCTCGAGACAATCTGTAATCTGCACACATTACTGTGGACTCTGGGTAAGTTATTTAAAACCTCTGGTCCTTAGTTTTCTCATAAGTAAAGTAGGGATAATAATAACATAAATTTTATAGTATTTTTGTGAGTTAATTAATATATGGAAAGCCTTAAGAAAAGGACTTGATACATGACAGTTGTTCATTAAATGTTACCTACCATCATTATTATTATTAGAATCATAATTACATTTTGGACAAATATTTGTGTGAACATTTCTGATAATTTCATTAGGGTTAGAAGTGAATGTATTAGGTAAAACCAATGTAAATATAATTAATTTAATATCATGGTCTTTATAAAAGACTGGTAATATGTTTTTAAAATATTTGATAAATTGATAGACAATAATGATACCACTTTATAATATGTATTTATTTTATGTTACTAGTTGTGATAAGTGTTTTTCATACCTTTATTGGGCATTTGTATTTCTTCTACCAATCACTATCTGTTTATATCTCTACCCACTTTAATGAAAGTTCCTTAGTTCTTTTAAAAAAATATATTCCTAATTAGTTTGATATATTTGAAATATATGTTAATAATATATTTTAAAATATATTTCTAATTAAATAAATGTAAATGTAAAAGATTGCCTAAAAGAGCCTCTGCAGGGGGTGAGATCAAGATGGCAGAGTAGGAAGACCCTGAACTAACCTCCTTCCATGGACACATTGAAACTACAACTACATACAGAGCAACTCTCTCTAAGAATGATCTGAAGACTAGCAAAACAATTCTTTTACAATTAAGTATGTAAAGGAAAAAAACACACTAAGATGGGTAGGAAGTGATCTAGTCAGGAGAAGTACCCCCAGGGAGTGACCCAAAAGAGGAAGGGATATCATGAACTCAGTGGTCTTCACTAAGGAGAGAAGGGTTGAGCCCTACTTTGACAACCCAGCCCTGGGAACCAGCATCCAGAAGATGAGACCCCCCTTAACTGTTGTTTTTTTTTGTGTGTGTGTTTTTTTTAGCATCTTTATTGGAGTATAATTGCTCTACAATGGAGTGTTAATTTCTGCTTTATAACAAAGTGAATCAGCCATACATATACATATATCCCCATATCTCCTCCCTCTTGGGTCCCCCTCCCAGTGGGGTTTATAAATGGGAGAGCTGTAGAAAACAAAACTCCTCTCTTAAAGGGCTCACACATGCACTTACTAGCTCCAACTCTCAGTGCAGAGCAGCAGATTGAAAAGCGCCTGGCACTAGAATCAACCTGGCAGGGTCACCCCTCATACCCACTAGCTCATACCCAGCTATGGTTCCAGCCTGTCCCGCCAAGGCAACAGCCCCCAGCAGCCCCAGAAGAAGACCTGGCCCATGCCATACTCCAGCTCTAGCCCCTCCAGCTCCAGCCTGCCTCATGCCCCACACTGCCAAGGCAGCAACTTCTGGTGGGTAACATAAAAAGCCCTGGCCTGTACTTGCATCAGCTCCAGCCTTCCCACTAAAGCCACTGGACACTTGCAGTCCAAATAAAGACACACCTACACAGGGACATGCCTTCATGACCAAGAGAAGTAACTGTTTCACTGAATTCATACAAACATAGAATATTAGTCAAACAAAATGAGAAGACAAAGGAATAGATTCTAAAAATGGAACAGGTTAAAACCCTCAGAAAAAAAGCTCTAATAAAACAGACATAAGTAATTTACCTGATTTACCTGATAAAGAGTTCAAAGCATAAAAATGATCACTGACCTTGGGAGAAGAATAGAGAAACACAATGAGAACTTCATCAAAGATGAAATAAATAAGTTACAGAGGTGTAATGTATAACACAAGGAATATAATTAATAATATTAAATATCCTATGGTGTATAGTCTATAAAATATTGATTTTCTATGTTTTATACCTGAAATTAATATAATATTGTAAATCAACTATATACTTCAATTAAAAAAAAAAGAAAAAGAGAATAAAACAAAGTCTCTGTAAACCTTTGATTTTAACTATTTGACACATAAATCTTTCCAAAAAAATGGAAATCAAACTGTTTAAATATCACCATCAACAGAACTAGAATATTCCTTTACCAATCCATTCTGATTTTAGAAATCTTTAATTATATATGACTTTTTTTAAAAAAAACTAAAGGATATCTTTACAAAGTTCCATTAAAACTTGATTTCTGAGTCTAGGTTGGTAGAAAAAATTCTAATAAAAAGGCTATATTTTAGAAATTAGAATAACCCAAATCTGAATGTGTACATGATAAGAGTAAGATTCTCCTGGCACTTACTTTGCAACTTCAATTTATGAAAATCCCAGCGTGGTTCTGTTTAAATTACAGGCTTTACAGTGGCCAAATTGAGTTCTGATAGTTTACCATTATAAAATCAGTCGGTCAGCTGATTGTTATAGATTATTGCCTCAGCAGCTGTGGATTTGTATCAGGGCACTGTGGGAAACTTAAAATTTAAGGCATATTTAGTTGCACCCTTGTGTGATGTAAATGACCATCTTAATATTGAAATTTTCCTCTGCTGGGGTAGAAAACATATATCTCTGTGTACCTCGGGCAAACAGAAGACATACGTTCTGTGTTTTTAATTTTTCACATCTATTCATTGAAGCACTCTGTCTTACAATAATAAGCTTTCTTTGGTTTTCTTTTATGTTTTGGGACTCTGTATTCGTGTTGAATAAAGGCTTAGTGGAAAACATTAATAACCTCTTGGTAGGTTAAGCATTATTTTTGCTTTTGGAAGGAATGCAAATTTTGTGTATCAGAAGAGTGTCCAGGGTTCAAGTTTCTACCATTTCTAATTATTATCTTAGGGACACAGGTGAGACAAGTTAGGGATGTAGAGATTTGGTTTTCAATTAGATTTCAATCTTTTATTCAAACTGTGAGTATAAAAGAAAAATGAAAACAACCAGAAGCAGTTAAGGTTTTCACCCAGATATTTTCCTAGTGAGAGGAGAACAAATTGAATTGTTGGGGTTGAGCATTTTCCAGAAATGATATCCCAAAATATTTTAAGTATTGGGAGAACTATCTTGCAACTTGTTGGCTCCTGCTGGGTGATGATAATTATTTTATCAGAGTTCCCAGCTATCTTTACTTGATGTAAAGACATACTTCTAGTTTCTTATACTAATGTAAACACATAATTCTATTTCATTATTAAAAGGCATGTGACCATCCAAAATGGCATCAAACTAATCAAACTACTAGATAACATAATTATCTATGCAGTTTTATAATAATTAAAAAACAAATCTGATTTATTTCCTTATTACAGTCACTGCAAACTCTTCAAAAGAATTTAACAACATCTAAATATACCCATGCCTATGAGTCTACCCCACTATTTTGGAGAAAATCACCCACATAGAAATGATTAATGTAAATCCATGTTATTTTTCTTTTCTTTTTTTTCTTTTTTTTTGGTGCTGCTCACTAATCAAGTATATACAGGAATGTTTCCTAGAGCAAATGTAAAGTCTCTGTTTATGCACAGAAATGTGGTTTAATACTACCCCAAGGGAAAAGAAAAGCATCTAGCAATGTCTGCTCAATTACAGAATACTTCAATAATAAATTATAATGTATCCTGGTGCTAGAGCCTGAAATATTTACCTCTGGAGGAAGATAGATTTTATGACTATTCACTACAGAGATAAGCAAAGCAAACATTTTCAGCCAATTCTCTGATGCTATTTCATTAAATTATTAATGAATAATTTGTTCACCATGTTATTATATTCCTGATGGTCCTAAGTAACCTTGAAATATCAAAAATCTTGCTTAGGACTTCTTAAATATATGTTAGAAAAGTTTCCTTTGGACCAAGGCCAGGCTTTATTGATCTTTACACTCACTCCCAAGGCTGCTCTGAATCAGTCAATGGCCTGTTCCTTTCTAGTTATCATCTTCTTTCATGGGCAAGGTGTTCTGTATTATGCAAGGAAATAAACATATTGTTTTGTAATATCGGTGTTTTTTATTTTCTTTGAATTAATTGCCCCCTGCTTATTTTCAGGTACTATTTATGTCTACTTCTTATTTCAAAACAGTTAATGACTATGTCAGCAAGCAGTTTGAATAAAGCTGTATAGATTGACCTCCATATCTAAGGAAACTCAACTTCTTTCACTATTCCACGGTCCTAAAGTGGTTCCTTAAATTGAGGCATAAATATTAATATTGTTTCTTACTTAGAAGGACACAAAACAGCAGAAAGTTAAAACCCAAATTAAAAAGTCTATTTAAAAATTGCAGGAAAGCAGAAAACATATTAGGGAAAGAACTCTTGGAAAACCACCCTACTGTGAGCTTACATAAAATGTTGAAGCCACTGGATATAACCTTGATAGATGCCTAGACAAATTAGGACGATAGAATTTGTAATTCAGGTTCATTGTAATGAGGCAGCAGGAGTTAGGAAGATTTGAATTTAGTAAAGTATAGAGTGTTGAAGAAGAAATATTTTTACGGAGGGGGGAGTTTAAGAGGATATGTGAACCAGACGAGCCATCGTTGGTGCTACACCATATATTTGCTCATGTGTGTGTGTGTGTGTGTGTGTGTGTGTGTGTGTGTATAACTAGAAAAGATGCCTTTCTATCAGATGAAGGTAACCATGGCTGAAGGCAGCATCTCTGGGATGCGTTTCAGACTTCACTTGTGACTTCAGCTCAGCATCCGTCAGCACAATCTGCTCAACCAGATGTGACTGTCCTAGGTAGGGCTCTGGGGAAGGATGAAATGTTGATGATAGGATGAATGGTCAGAGAAAGTGGGAACATGATACCTAGTAGCCAATTTTCAGTCACTCTTTGGCCTGTATTATGAAATAGTTCATCCCTTTCTATATTCGTTTAGATAACGAGTGAAGTAATAAAAATTTAACAAGAAATACTGTGTGAGTTGTCAACATGAGAAAGCAAGTCTCCCAGGAAGCCTCAGAAATCGACATAGGATTACCTGATATAGTTATTCCAGTCATGAAGATTTGGGAACATCTAGTTGACATATATGTAGATTGTTAAATCTTAGACATCTACATTTTAAGGGAATTTAGTTATCATTCACAATTAAATGGTGAAAGAAAAGGTAGTGATTTTTAGGAATAAAACAGGGTAGATGTCATTATCTCTTTTTAGAAAATTAGTTTTGATAGTTTTTTAGCACTCTGATGAATCATCTCCCAAAATGTAAGACTTTCTTTATTTATTAATTTTTAAAAGAATGTATGACATCTATGGGAAAACAGAGATGATTTCCCATGAGTAATAGAAGTATTGCAATTTTCCATTCTTCAAACACACTCAATATTACTGTGGAACTCTAAAATCTGACACATTCCAATTTCAATGAAGAAAATTAAGGCCAACTTATGCCTTCTCTTTATATTCTTAATAAATTAATTCATTTTCTATTTCTTTCCTCTTGGTTTTACCATGAGGCTAAAGCTCATTTACTTTGACTTATGCTTTGTCATTTCCTATGTGTTATACTTGGCTTATTTCTTCTCTCTTTTATATTTTATATATTGGGGGGGGGGGAGTGTGGCATCAACTTTTCTCTACAAGATTTTATTCTCCTTGGCCTAAATATTTTCAAGTCCCTATGATGGTAAAACATAAAAAGCTTAGAAGAAAATCAGCAGCTCTCCCCAAATCAGTCAAAAGCTTTCAAGGCCCTGCTCCTTTTTCCCTTTTCTTACACTTTTGTTAAAGGAGAGACGTTCCAAATGTTATCTCAGTTGTCATTTATTCCTTAAATACTTGCATTCTGGATTAAACCTGCCCATGCATGGGGCTAAAAGTTCTGTGCTTTCTTATACATTTATTTTGGTTTCATTCATTAAACACATGACGTTGGGTTTCCTCATTATTTTTTACTTCCAAGCATTTGATATTATTGATCTTCTCTTCCTTGAATCTCTCTTGAATTCACTGTTACATGTATCTACCAATACTTCAATTACTCTGACTGATATTTGTCAATCTTTTGTGCATCTTCTTCTTTATATATTTTGATTTACATAGTTAAGTTCATTCTTTTATCACTCAGTCTATTTCTGGACTTTTCTCACAGATTTTCTTGTATCACCTAAATATATGTGACTTTGTCCACATGGACTGTTCTGAAATTTCCAAATGCCTACTGACACTTTTTCATGGAAATATTGATCCTTTGACTCAAAATTGTTAAAATAAATTGGTTACCTTATTCTCTACATATCTTCCTCCTCCAGTATTCTTGGTCTCGAATTCATGGTTCATTCATGCCTCTATGTGAATTTCAGGAACTTTCCTTTCATCTGCCAACTAGTTCTTTGGTTTTACTAGTTTCCCTTGTTATCAATGAAAGACTTTTCCAATAAAACCAACAAAGCAAAGGTTAACTGCCTGTCATATGAATAATCCAGCAATAAGTATGGACTATAATCATGGCCTTAGTCTCACGGCAAATTTATTTCAAGTTTACATTACTTAGCTTTGTCCTTCCTGTTTTATAATAATACTGTTTTAATTTCATATTCCCTATATAAGCAAAAGATATCATTAAGAGTGGACTTGTCATTAGACATATATACTCCTTTCTCTTCCCTAACATTTTTGTTAAACGAATGATTACTTTTCACAAGAAGTATTCTTGGAAAAATAAATTACCATACCCAGGTTCAGCACCTGAGATATGTGAAGAGTATACATTTTTTTTATTGTCAGATAAAAGAAAAAAGTTAATTTTCTCGCTTTTGGACAATTTAGGCCTTTTGTGTTTGTTGAATTCAAGAGTACTTAAATTTTAAAAATTAAAATTTTCTCATTAATTCTTTATAAGATGCATTGTGAGTAACTTTTAAATGTATGTATGTGCTACTCACAATTTGTATATTAGAAGATGGAATTATCTTTTTCAAGGTTATGACATTTCATAGAAATTGAATATATATGATACTACAGAGGCTATAACTGACTTATGTGCAGCATGACTCTCCAAATGGACTATATATTATTTAGTACTTCTTTAACCTATTAGAATATTGACCCTATTTTCCAGGGAACATTTAGTAGACCACGAGTTGGAAAACAAAGTGGGAAATATTGATCCAAAGTAGAGAGAGAACCATGGATTTATATGTAAGCTTGTCATTATTTTTTTCTAGTTTAAGAGGATATTTAGCATTACATTAATTTAATTTAAAAGTATAAAATACCAAATTAAAAAAAAAACTAAGAAAATATGCTTTCAATAGAATTACTTTCATAAACTGCTGTTTTATTAAATTATTTTTATAAAGGACTATGATACTCATGATTAACTAGAAAAACGTTTTACCTCTGTGACACCAACTACTTTGCTTGTATCTGGATTAGTCTACAAAGATGTCTTGTCATCTCCAGTTTGTATGATTATTGTAGAAAATTCCTATTTTCCCAGTTCTACAAAGTTTTATATTTGGAAAACTCATCCCTCTTGGAAAATAATAAAACTAACAGCCATCAATATAAAGGCAAATTAATGTTTATAAAATTATATTAAACATGTGTGTAATATGTTTGTGCATGTATTTGTGCGTAGAGATGTAGACACATAATTTTGTAACCATAGACATATGTGTATATGTGTATATATGTTTATGTGTGTATAAGATACAACTAAAGCAAATTAAATTAATGTTTTCATAAAAACCAAGTAGGGGTTTCCCTGGTGGCGCAGTGGTTGAGAATCTGCCTGCCAATGCAGGGGACACGGGTTCGAGCCCTGGTCTGGGAAGATCCCACATGCCGCGGAGCAGCTGGGCCCCGTGAGCCACAACTACTGAGCCTGCGCATCTGGAGCCTGTGCTCCGCAACAAGAGAGGCCGCGATAGTGAGAGGTCTGTGCACCGCGATGAAGAGTGGCCCCCACTTGCCGCAACTAGAGAAAGCCCTCGCACAGAAACGAAGACCCAGCACAGCCATAAATAAATAAATAAATTAATTAATTAATTTAAAAAATAAATTTAAAAAAAAGAATATTAAAAAAAAAAACAAGTAAAAGTGTTTTAACAACAATTTATTTAAAAAATCATTTATTCTAAAAGAAACCCACTTTGATGACTTTTATAATAGTAAACAAAATTTTCTTTTGCCAGAAAATAATATTTTCTAAGTTTCATAGAGCAAGAGTAACAGAAACATGATGAATAGGGAAAAAAGTGTATATCTATATGTCATTGTTTCACCAATGTAAAGGAATCTATATCATCTAAAACATCCTCCTCCTCCAACCTTATCTCTGAGGTAGGAAAGTATATGACTAAAGAGTCTTTCCATTGGATCATTATCAGTATAGGCATTTTTACTATTAAAGATAAACTAAGTAAGTGGGATCCTATTTCAGTGTTCTTAGCCATGTATACCTTAGTCAGAATAGGCTTATGAGCTTTTCATCTGCACTCATACACATACATGCAAACACATGAAAAGAAATGTTTTAACATTTTTATTGGAGTATAATTGCTTTACAATGGTGTGTTAGATTCTACTTTATAACAAAGTGAATCAGCTATACATATACATATAACCCCATATCTCCTCCCTCTTGTGTCTCCCTCCCACCCTCCCTATCCCACCCCTCTAGGTGGTCACAAAGCAGTGAGCTGATCTCCCTGTGCTATGCGCTGCTTCCCACTAGCTATCTATTTTACATTTGGTAGTGTATATATGTCCATGCCACTCTCTCACTTCATCCCAGCTTACCCTTCACATGGTAAAGACAGATGTTGAGGTAAAATTATCTGGATCACATCTGGGCTGGTGATGCTCTCTGGTTGAGAGGAATTACTTTTCAGTTTTAATAATTGGAGCCATGATGCTACATGGATATCCTTGGACTCCATAGGCTTCATATTTCTCAGGTCTTTTGGTTCCCAGAGGTAGACACTGGCATGGTCTGCCTTATATGTAGAGTCAGCTATTGGTAAAATCTTGCTTTTAAGTATCCACACAAAGTATATTTTGTCACAAACTCATATTGCACTTATATACTCACATACCAATTAACTTACTCTACTGTGATGAAAGGAGAAGCACTCTTTTGCCTCCTTGTCCCCTTGTCCAGGTAAGTAAGTTGATCCTAATTTCTATCCTTTTTACTCGCAGCTTTGCACTGTATGATATAAGGGTCTAAAATTTTAAAATATAGTATACTACAGCTCATAAGTACCTTAGAGCTAGTACATCTATAGTGAGAAGATACAGTAAAGTGGGAATAGTGTTTTCTATGGAAGAATGAAACCTAATGTGACCTGAGTTAATCATTAAAGCAGTGTGGCTTCAGATATAAAGTATATGTGTGTTACTGGGGCCAGATGAAACATTAGATCCCTCCTTGCATCAGAAGCCTGAGCTTAGCAAGTAAGAATCAGTGTAAAAGGTACTGTATATTAAACGCTTAGGTAAGGGGGATTTTAGGATTGCTAAAGACAATGGTGGATGTGTAGTGATCACTAATCTCCCCAAAATTCCTTCTCAAATGAGATTTCATGACTATGAAAATTCTATACAAAATTACACACTCAGCATTATTTGAGAACAATGAATGCCAAAACTGCCAAATAACTGTGAGTAAAAGAAAAAAAACTAAAACCCAACATTTTGATCCAACAACTGCAAGCTCCCCATTGGCCTCTCATTGGCTTTCAGGTAAGCAAAGGCCAGCTGAGAAAAAATGCAAAGAAGACAAAGAAGCGATTTTAGCAAAGGTCCTGTAGGATAGTTGGAGCAACCTCCAGAAAGATTAAATCTATCCTAAAGTTTAAAATACTAAAATAGTAACCAGGCAGGTCAGAGCACAGACCATAGGGAAGGGATTTCAAAGTAGCTCCTATTAAAAAAAAAAAAAAAAAAAAAAAAAGATGCCAAAGCCAGGACCAGGTATAAAATTTAAAGGGATAGATTTAAAGGGGTAAATGAGATATAAAGGGACAGGATTCTAAATATTTAACTTCTATGAAATTAAAAAGGCAAATAGGAAAGAAGATGTGTCATTTGGCAATGAGGAGGTGGAGAGAGAAAGAAGAAAAAACGAGAGATTTAGAGTCTTACAAGGCAAACAGGGGAAACATACACATACTCAAGATTGAAAGACCCACAATCAACCCAGCCTACCAAAACAAACATACAAGAAAACAGACAAGCAATTAACTCTGCTAATGCACCCAATTTTTCCTAGTCTAGTAGGAAATGACACCATTAAAATGGAAATCTAGTAGAACTCCCTAATATCTTAAATGAACAAAAATAATGTAAAATTAAGAGGAAAATATTTTCAAATTTCAAGAAATAAAATTTCACACAAATCAACTGAATAAACCTATCTTGAAAATAACAAGGAATCAGGAAAAGGAAATATAAGCCTACATTTCAGAGAAAATTAAACATACTCAAGCAAGTATCTGAGGATGTGAAAAATTCCCTTCAATAAGAAATTAAGGACCAAGATGAAAAAAATTAAAAAGTTGATTTAAATCAGAAAAAATGTGCCAAAAGTAACTAAATTACCTCAAAAACAACAACAAAAAAATAATTTTAAGGTACCCCAAATAGAATAGATTCAAATTAAATTAAAAAAATACATTAAATAAATATAGGAAAAAGACATCATAATGAAAATAGCATAATGGAGCAAAAGCATTAGAAAGGAGTGAAACTGGAACATAGACAAAGAAAGAATAATATTTATATAATTGGAGTTCTTGAAAAAGAAAAAAACAAAACAATTAAATTTTTATAACTATAAGCAAATAAAATTTTCAGAGATAGAAAAAAAATGTGAATCTACACATTGAAAAGGCTTACCAAACACTTGAGAAAATTAATCCAAAGCAATTAATGTCTAGACTTTTTCCAGTAAAACTATTATTTTTCCTAGTAAAACTATTACATTTCAAAGACAAAATCCTCATGGTGCCCAGACAAAAAAGATCTAATAATGCACAAGTGCAAAAGAATTAGACAAGCATCAGACTTTGCAAAATCAATATAAAATCAAGAAACTAATAGAGTAGTATTTTTTAAAACTTAGTTTATATCTAGAAAATATGTCTTTCAAATATCAAATATATTATAAAAAATGTTTTTAATATTCAAAAACTTAGGGAATTCTGCATATTTCAGTCTTTCTTACACATTTTGCCAGAGGTTGATGTCATCCAAATAATGACTGAGGAAATTTTTGGCAAAAGCCCAATGGTGGCCATTTTAAAATATATAAATGTACTTACACAATTAAACAAAGATGGGGATTAAGATAGACAACATTATATCATATGAATAAGTAGAAATAATGCAGCTGAAATAATGGTTGAGGAGAAAGAAGAAAACAGAAAAATAAGGATTATTGTTATAAAGGCAATAAATGATTTAAAAGATCTTAAAGGGTAAAATAAAAAAAATAACACAAAAGTCAAGAAGGAAGTTATAAGTTCAGTGGTAACCACTAGAACAAAAACATATACCTTCTTAAATACCAAAAAGAGTTTGAGAGAGAGAGAGAGAGGAAGGAGAGAGAGCAAAGAATATGTATTTAGTTCCAGAAAATTGATTCTAAAATTAGTGGTGAAAATTTGAGGAGAATCAGGACTTGCATATATTCAAAGTATCTCTCTCAAGATAGTTATTAATTACAAGGGTAAAGATAATAACTTTACATTGCAGAAATTCAGCAGATATTCCCTTATTCAAGTGGCCAAGGAAAACATTGCCAGTGTTAAGTCATAGTGATGTCATAAACTCCTAGATATGATTCCCTGAAGATGTGACATCATTTCTCTGCTATGCTTGCAAAACTATGCTTAAATTTATTCCAACTATGAGAGAACATCAGGCAAACCCACGTTGAGGGATATTACAGCATAATTGATCAGTACACTTCAACCAAAGTGTGTTGAAAGTGCCAGAGTCATGAAAAACAAGAAAAGATTGAACAGCTGCTACAGGTTCAAGGAAACTATGGAGACAAAACATAATGCAATGTGGGTTAGCTGATAGGATCCGGAAGAGATAAAGGAAAAATGGGTGAAATTTGAGTAAGTCTGTAGTTTAGTCAATAGCATTACATCAATATTAGTTTACTGATTTGATAGAATTTGGGGATGAGTATATTTTTGCAAGTCTAAATTATTACAAAATTAAAATTTTAAGAAAAGCTCATTAAAAAAATGAACACAAATTAGGTTAGAATCTCTTTAAGAACAAAGAGAAAATGAGTGATTTGAACAAGGTATCATTTCCATAACAAAAAGGAAAATCAAATAAATATATTTCATTCCTAATTTTAATCTGAGTCAGCAAGACATTTTGCTAATCAGACCATCAATTAAATATTAATTTATGAGCCTGCCAAACTTGAGATTAGAGACAAAATCCAATACCTTATTTAAACTAACCACAGGAAAATCCATATTTATTTGTTAACTTTCAAAAACCAGGGCCATCAGTGATACCTATGCAGGGCACCCCAAGTCTGGATAGAGACCTGTATGGAGCCGGTCCCTGTTTCTCTTCTTTAATATTCTCTCCAACCTTCCACCTGCCCTCTGCCATCACAATCACCATCACCATTGGCTGACACTATTTTCTTCATAAATTCACCCAGACTATAAGATTGGGATATCAGAATTGTGTTCACACCCTGATTTGGGGTAATTTTTACCCATGTTGGATTTGGGCTGGGTTCAGGACTCTGGGTTACCACTGCCTACTCTCGGCCTAGAACCACTTGTGTGAACCCATGAAAAAGGCTCTTTCAGCTCCCTGTTCCAACCATTGTCCCACCCCTGGTCTAGAAGACTCCAGAGAGGCAGAAGTCAGGAAGCAGGAGACAGCACCTAATAGATACTGGGTTTGCTATATCTGACTAAATGGCGCATGGATGTTGAGAGATGTTTACATTATTATTTCCCATCCAAAGCCAAAGTGAACGTGCCTGTGGTTACCAGTGATGAATGTATGCCTTTGTCACAAACATGTCACAAATATAATTTATCGTGTTACCTAGGAATAACATTGGAACCTAAAACTTACAGGTTGCATATTCTCCAGGTTTAACATTTGAATTCATTCTTTACTATGGAAACTTCTTGTTCAGTACCTTGAAAGGGACAAAGAAGTACCTTTCCCCTTCAATGTTCCTGATAATGACTCTCAAATGTTGGCATTTATGCATGAACAGAAGCCACTTTTCAAAGAATAATGTAACTGAATTCATCTTTTTCTTTTGTCCTTTAAATGACTTTTCATCTCACCTCACTTATCTATCTTACTTCTTGGTTTTGCCATACTCTCTCATCTTCTTAGATCATTGAGTCAGGGCTTCAAGGTGAAGCCCTTTCCTCTTCAAAGAAAGATGCCTTGGTATTAAGGTCTTATCTGTTTTGGATCAAGGCTTCAGAGCTTACTCCTGCAGAAAATTATAAGTAATAGATCAGTTGCTAATTTTTAAAAAGTGTTATTTGAGGAAATATGCTGTTTGTGTAGAGTTTTATCTCACATTAAAATGACAGTGAAAGAAACCGTGAGGGGAAAAAATGGAATAATTTAGCATAAATATATAGATGACTTCAGATAGGGAATTTTTTTCCAAAAAAATTATAAAAGTCTATTCAAGGTACATAAGTAGCTAAGTAAAGTTTTCATGAAAGCCGATTTTGCTTTTAAAAAAGCTTTCCATTGTACATTAGGTTCATTGAAATTTAAGCTTTCAATAGGATTGAAAAACATTACTGCCAGCTTACAGAGAGTCAGGTATTTTGCTCGATGCTGAGACAGTAAAGACTAATGGTTCCTTATTTGGAGGGGAGCATGGTCTAATAGAGGAGACTTTCATGTATGTGACTGAGTAAAGTGTAATATACTAAGTTTCAGTAGATCCCAGAGGAAGGGGTGATCTAAATTGTCTGCAGAGAGTGAATATTCATTTTCAAAGGAACTAATATTGAATCGAGCTATGTGAGACATGCTTTGCTTTTTACCTATGAATTCTGTATTATGTCAACAAATCCTTCTCCAAACCTGTGATTTTATATTTCTTGAATTTCACTTTGCTCCCATGCTTTCACAATTTTGGAGCCAGAATATATATGAAGCCATAGTGTGTGATGAGCCATATCCTTGATGATTAGTCTTCAAAATATTGTAAGACTTAGAATTCTGACAGCAGAGAACTGCTAAATGTCTCTAAGAGAATTATTTTATTGAGTCTCCTCATCTAATATATGGTGAAACCAGAAGAATTATGTTATTTTGTCAAGGTCACAGAGTTAAAAAGTAACAAATCAGGAATGAAATTTAGCCATTTGGACTTCAAGTGCTTAGTTTAGTTTCATTTTGTTTTCTAGGCTACATCAATATTTTCCTAAATTTTATTTAGATTAGAAAATAAGAGTATCTTCTCTTCATTATACTTATTTATTTGTTTACTGTCTTCCTTAATATTTCTAAAGAGTCGTTAAGAAAAATGCAATGATCCACATGAAAGTTTTATAGGCTGGAGACTCACAATATCATTCATTCTTGTTTTTTTTTTTTTTTTTTTTTTTTACTACTTTGAGCAGGACGCTGTAGGCCTTCCCGGAATAGACTCCCACCCATGTCCTCCACCTGCCTTTTGTTTGTAGAAAAACTTTAGTCAAAGAATAAATTTAATCAGAGAAGTGAGAAAGGAAAACAGTCAAGCAAGACAAAATAATATTACTTTAGCCATCAAACAAAGTCAAGGACTATAGGTAATATTCTGAGCCATGTCCTTTGAGCTGTTTTGCAAATACTGAAACTCCCACCAGGTTGAAGAATTTAACTGTATGCTGCCCACAAGCACATAGACCCCAAACGAGTTGGAACCAGAAGGCTGATATTGCTGATTCCCAATTACCTCACCACAAACCAATCAGAAGAATGTCCATGAGCTGATCACACACCCCACAAACCCCTTCCCTCACCCAGTCTTTATAAAACTTTCCCTGGGAGTTTGGGTCTTTTAAGCACTAGCTTCCCTGGACTTCTTGCTTGGCACCCTGCAATAAAGCTATATTTCTTTCTACTTCACCCAAAACTCTGTCACTTAGGTTTAATCCAGCACCTGTGTACAGAGCCAAATTTTGGCAATACTAGTGACATCACGTTTTTGCCACTTGTTGATAAAAATAATTATTATTTAATATTCCATCCACTAATTTCTTTATGAAACAATAACAAATATTAATGTGCTTGAAATATTTTACATACCTTTTTCAAGTTCTTTACATATAATTATGGATAATCTATATTTTCACACTTATGTAGGCTTTCATGAAAACTTTACTTAGCCACTTATGTACATTGAATAGACTTTTATAATTTTTTTGGAAAAAAATTCCCTATCTGAAGTTGTCTATATATTTATGCTAAATTATTCTATTTTTCCCCTCAAGGTTTCTTTCACTGTCATTTTAATGTGAGATAAAACTCTACACAAACAGCATATTTCCTCAAATAACACTTTTTAAAAATTAACAAATATTCTTCTTTCCCTGAGGTTTATTCTGTTATGATTTTAAAATACGGTCCTAAAAAGTAAAGCAGTTATTTAAAAGCAACCCAACTTCTTCTAACCCTCACATCTTTCTCTTTAGACTACTTGAGGCATATTGTTACAGAATTAGTGTTTCACTAATCTATCTTTCTAAATATTAAACATAAATAAGTGCATACATTTTAAAAGCAGATTATTTTAATTACATTGGATTAAGAATGAGGAGACTGTATATTCTAACAACATTTGCAAGTTCTTTCTTAAATCCTTCTTTAATACACATTTTCTTTAATCCTTATCCTTCTCTATTTAATCTCATATGTTCTCTTGTATTTTAGGACAGTTTAACTCATTCTTTTGCATCATTACTATTTAAAATCCATTAAGCAACAAAGAAATGTAAATTGGTTTTCAAACAATTTTAAAAAAAAGAAGGACAATAAATAAGAAAAAGTGGAAAGTTCATAATTTAATAAATAATAAATACATTTAGTAAAATAAGTATGAAAGTCCTATGTGTCAGTCTCTAAGCTAGCTATTCTCCCACATATTATCTTCCTGAATACTTTCAATAACTTCATGAGCCATGTATTCTTAATCATGATTCACAGAAGAGAAACTTCAGAATCAGAAAAGTGAAATGTCAGAACCAATACCACACAGCTTGTGTTTTGGGGGCCCTAGCCTTGCTCTAAGCTTCTGCTTAGTTTTATTAAATGGAAGGTCTAGAATTTGAATCATGTTTTTTTCTGATTCTACAGGCTGTGCTCTATTTCCCAATATTTGGTTCTTTGTGATACCCATGGAGTTGAGCAGATTATCATTCTGGTCATAAAAATGAAATTTCTGACTCAAGTAAGTATCACTCACTTACCCACAGGGGTTCTAAATGCAATGCACAGCATAACAGACACCTCTTGTAACATATAAAGTAACAGCATTTTAAAATATGGCTTTCCAAATTTTTAAAACTATTTAAATCTTTACCCACTATGTTTCCAAATTTCCCTTTCATATTTGGATTTTCACCTTTTAAAATCCAAAGCATCTTTATATATAGAAGATACAGAACAATTGAGAATGAAAATATAATTCTGAAATACTCTGAATAGGCACAGGACTAAACTTACACAAAAGTCAGTTAAATGCCTTTCACAGCATCCTACAGACCAAAGGAATCATGCTCCATCAGTTCATACATGAACATGAAATTCTAGATCAGTAGTGGTCCCCCAAAACACCTTGCCCTGGGATAAGAGGACCATTCTCCATCCTCTCACTCTCAGCAGAAACAACTTTGCTAGTCTCAGCTGACTCAGGGTAATTTTAGGTAGAGAAGCATCCACAAGCTAGTTCTCATTAATTTGTTTTCCAGTGTCTGTTATGATACATGCATGCTTTTGCTCTTTACAATAAAGCAAGGTAACTATTCTTTGCTTTGCTTCATCAGTACCTGAAGCAAGAGCACTGAGCAGGTACTTGGGTCTAAGATCTATTCTTGGTCGTGCCACTGACTGTGTAAAGCTGGGAAAGCCAGAAAATTTCTCTGCACCTCTGCTTGTTTGTAAGCTAAAATTCTTAGATCATTTCTAGTCACTCTAAGAGATCCATGCTTTAAGTATAAGGTAACACTGAAAAGTGAACACAGATCTGGATTTCAGTGTTTGCTCTGCATATCTAAGACATCTCTGAGCACAAACCAGGGAAAGCCCTACCAGAAAATATTATCTATAATAGCTACTCTGAGAAATGTCATTTGATGTTTGCAAAACTATAATCAAATATAAACATTGGGTATTTAAATAATTGTATGAGTTGAATCAATGTGTAAGACAGAAAATCTAAAATATTACGAAGTTGTATTCCTAATGAGTATGGAATGTCTTGGGTTCAAGCTTTGTTTAGAACTAAGGATTAATGCATGCAAGAGAATGAAGTTAACAATAATAATAGTGTTTATAATGAATAATTCTGTCAGGCTTAATTATCATTATATTCTCTGGGCTTTCAAGACAAGTCCAAGAGGCACTGCATGATAAAATTGTTTAATAATCCTATAACTTCAGTAACACAATATGTCTGTGTAATTGCCACTGTTAGACTTTTCAAATGTCAGTAAAAGGAATTATTTTTTCCTTTTAATTCAATGATGTTGATAGAATACTTAATCACCTTTTACTACCCTACAACATGGAGTATATATTTCCTCAACCATAATTAATCAGAAATAAATGTGAATTCTATACCATTTTACTAAAATTATGATTATAATATTTAAGAAGGATAGTAAATTGTTATTGAGAAAAAAATGCAAAATCAGTTATCACATTTTCTACTTACTGATTCTTTCTTGTTACATATTTCATGTACATATAAACAGCCTTAACATTTTTTTCTAAAAAATTACACTAGGTTCCTGGAAATATTCACAAATATAACTTGGAAAAGAGCCACCCATTCAGTAAAAAGAATAAGACCAATCATCATTTAGAAAATAAATTTAAATAGAAAATAACTTTAAATAGAAAAACTGGGAAGATTTTTATCTCACAGATATCCCATAATCTCCTTCAAGTGTAATTAGTCAGTTACTAACACAGGGATGCCTTTTGAATTCATTGTTTTTTCTATGCTAAAGGAGAAACTTTTTCAAGACTCAGCCAACCATAAGACAACTCTGCTCTGGGTTTCTCCATGTCAGTAGTTCTCAGACTGTGGCCTAAGGACCAGAAGCATCACCTGGAAACTTTTTGAAATGCGAGTTATTGTTCCTCATCTAAACCGACTGAATGAGAGAGTCTAGGCGTGGGTCCAACAATCTATATTTTAACTAGCCCTCCATGTGATTCTGATATACAATAAAGGCTGAGCACCACTGTTCTATGTATATGTGTCTTTTTAATAGACCTTTTAAAGAGCAGTTTTAGCTTCACAGCAAAATTGAGCAGAAAGTATAGACAGTTCCCCTATGTCCCCTGCCCCACACATATGCATAGCCTCCCCAACCATCAACAGTTGTTACAACTGATGAAATTTTATATGTAATTTAAGAATGATAAAAACTGTCTTCCTCTGGAAATCAAATTTTTGTACCTTTAGTCTTTCTTTAAAGATTAGTTTAAAAATAACTTAAAGGCATCATTTGCTTGTTCATTTCATTTGCTAGCTAGAATTCATGTAGTGATAAAACTGAAGTTTTAATGATCACTTAATAGCGTATAGGACAGTAGTGATATTGTGAAAGGGTTCATGGGGGATCCTGAGAATTCATGACATCCCCCAAGATCCTTTTTACCTCATAGTATCATACAGCAATCAAAAGGCAAGAAAAAAACAATTGTCAAATGTCTGTAATGAACTAAGCTGTTAAACATGCTTATAAAGTTTTAGAGTAATCATTTTAGTCAAAATCTTGCTAATTTATCACATAATAGCTTGTAGTTGTGGGCCTTTATTACTTGTGGGTAGCTGTGATATATGTATGTTATTGTGGTATTTGATATTTTTTTAACTTATCAGTCGTTCAAACATTAGAATTTCTGGTAGGCAATGAGAAACACAGTTCCAGAGGAACTTCTCAAGAATCTGTCTCCCCGTATGGAAGGGAATATCACTCTATTTAATGATTTGCTGCCTGAATGTGTATCTTACATTCCAGAGTCTCAGAGGCAGAGAGCTGAACCTTTAAGACGACACTTTTGAAAGTGAAAGAGATGCTATGATTACTCAGAGACAACAGGTTTAATTGGTAAGCTGAGATAGCCCCCCTACTTTAAATTTTTCTAACAGTGCAGACTTTTGTCTTTTTTTATATTTAATTTTTTTGTGATTCTGGATTTTTTTGATTCATAGTTATGTTACAATAATGGCCATTAGTCAGACAACATTAATCTATTTTATATAACCTCTAGTAGTCTTTTCACCTTATCAAATGGAAAACTAACACAAGTAATGTGGAAAATACTTGCTTCCCTGAAAACCTTTTGCATTTGTTTTTGTTTGTCTTTTCCCCCAATATATTATGTATTCCTTTACTGACAAGAGTGATCCTAGCTCAGCCAGATGGTATCTTCTACATTGTTCTGTGCTTGTTTGATGTAAAGATCAAACTAACTGAACTCAGTTCATGTTTTAGACACCTGGAGTCAACATAATCTTGCCCAGTCTTAGAGAGCTCTTTCATGAATGGATGCCACTATGATTAGATAGATCACAAGAGTGTAAAAGAAGGAAAATAGTTTTTCTAAAGTTTGTAAAATAATTATATTTAGAATCATGTTCTAGAAAAATATATTCTCATATACATAGCATGTAAATTCTCTATTTATGGAATAATAATTAAACCTCAAAAGGAGAAGAGAAAGAGAAGGTTATAGGGATAGTGATTGAATAAAATATAACTTTTAAAAAAATATTTATTTATTTATTTTTAATTTTATCAATTTATATTGGCTGTGCCGGGTCTTAGCTGCAGCATGCATGATCTTTAGTTGCGGCATGCAGGCTTCTTAGTTGCAGCATGCATGCCGGATCTAGTTCCCCGACCAGGGATTGAAATCGGGCCCCTGCATGCCTCATGTAATCGTTAAAATAATGAGTATAGTAACGTGTTCATATAGAGGTATTTTTATTTAATATTCACGACTTGAATCTTTTTATAGCATTGCTTATTTATTTTATTGGTATAATTCTATATTAAGAATATATTAGATAGAGGAAGGAAAAATATGGTAAAGATAATGTTTGGGAATTTTGTTTTTGTTTTTGTTTAAAATTGTGCTTTCCCTATAAAGTACCTGTAGTGAAAGTCTGTTTATCACATTCTTGTTTTACTGCTTATCTCTGACACACAGAGGTTTTCTTCAGAAATATTGTAGAAGAGGATCCTGGGCAGAGGATTTTAGGCACAACTTTGCGAAAACACTTCTCTCTTCCAAAGTTACCTGCCCTTTGTTGAAAGGGGGGTGAGTGGACATTCCATTTTACAATCCCAGTTAATTGCTTATTTTGTTTCTGGGTTAGGGGCAGAAACACCACTAGTTTCTAAGGATTTCAGGGCAAAGTACAATGTAATTAAATGGCAAGGTATCACTATCAATGCAGGGCCATCAGAAATTCTTGTGGGCCATGTTCAGAATTTAAAGTGCCCAGCATAATTTTTTTTTTGGTTTCCCTTGATAGAACATGAATGCTTATTTTGTTAGAGGACATCTGTATGTACTCTGCCTGTTTGACCACTCCAGCAGAGTTGCTCATATTAATTCCATGCTATTCTGTGTTCCTCTAGTCCAGAGATCAGCAAACTTTTCTCTGTAAAGGGCCAGAGAGTAAATATTGTAAGCTTTGCCTGCCCTATGATTTCTATTGTCACCACTCAACTCAACTGGTCATAGCACTAAAACAGCCGTAGACGATACAATGATAAACGTTCAATAGATAAAAATGTATTTATTAAGAGTGACATTTGAATTTCACATACTTTTCATGCATTATGAAATACCACTTTTCTTTTTCAATATTTTTCAACTATTTAAAAATGTAAAAATCATTTTAATCTTTTGGGTCATACAGAAACACAGTGGGCTGGATTTTACTTGTGTTTTCTGATCCCTGTGCTAGTCAAACTCATATCACACTGATTTAATTGAACGTTTTCCCACTCTCCTATAAGTTTTCATAAATTTTACCTTTTATCTGAATTTCTTTTTGGTTCTTTATTATTCAATGAATAAATGAGTGACTGCACCCATTGAGGTAAAAGATAACCATAATGGTGTGAATAATTAACACGTCCAATGAAGAATTCTTCAGTCATAAAGTATGTTTGTGCTATCAGATTAGAATGCTGTTACCCCACAAGAGTTTTCAACTACTTCTTTGTAGAGGACAATTACTGAATTTATGTTTATTCTCTGTGTTTATATGCAAGCTATATTTTATTAATAAAACAGCACTCTCCCAGTGGAAAATGCTGGGAAAACTGTGGCAAAGAACAAAGAAGAGTTGAGTTCAAAACAGAGTGGTCACAGGATTTGAAATGATGCCCTGCATAGATTTGTCTCTTAAGTTCTTAGAACCTATCAATTTAATTCTTCCAACCTAGCAAATTGCTCTTTTGCATTATTTTTTCAGTCTTTCCACAGGGAAAAGCATAGCAAGTGTGAAAAAAAAAGAAAGGGAGATTCGACTTTAATAGGCTATGTGTCTTTTTAATTCTTTAATTTTTCTAATATAAAGGAGAACAATGGTGTATCTCTGATGCTTTATCTGTGTTGATTAATGCTATTATATTCTTAGTTTCTGTTTATCTCAAATCATTTCTGTTTGATAAGATAGTTTTTTTTTCTTTCTTTTAATGAATGGAATAAGTGTTAAAGATATTTTCTCTTATTCTTCAATAAATATTAAAAATATGCTGAGACAGAGAAACAGTAACTTTTTAGCAATATCTTAAACTTGGGTACACTTACTATGTTATAACATCAATTTATGAAAGTGATCTAGTTTTTTATGAATGCTTTTCATGCACCTAGAGTGCTCTCAGAAATGTGGCTGTGTTCAAAACATCTGGGAGTATTTCTTTGCTACATAGATTTGGATAAGTAAAAAACACAATAAACCTTCATGTTTCAAATACCCAGCACAGAAAGTATCACTGTGTCCTCCAATCTTATACCCTATAGACAGACTGAAAATGTTCTCAAAACCTCATTCTAAATGCCTTGTGCCCAGATGGTTGCTTCTAAAAGACAAACATTTTAGTCAAATTTTTCAAAAAGCCAGGAAAAAAATTGTACCTTTCTTTCCAAAATGCCTCTATAATTGTGTTAATTTCAGTGACATACTTATATTTATCTCCATGTGATGAATTGTCAAAGAGATTAAAATTGTCATTGTGCCTGATGTATGTCTAAAATAAAGATGAGGTCACTAAAAGGGTTTAAATAAGACCCAAGTACAGATGCCTAGAATGATTTCCAGACCTGATGATTCCGCACACCTTCATGGAGCACCTTAAGAAAGCAGTGTAAAGGCAGGGTTCATAAGCATCCTCTCCTCTGAGTATGTCATCCCCAAAATAGCAACACCCCACATCATTTAAAGGAATGTCCCATCTTAAGACTCTCAAAGGAGAGTGGTGATGTACATTTGACCTTTGAGCAACACAGGTTTGAACTGTGTGTGTCCACTTATATGCAAAGTTTTTTCCATAGTAAATAGTACTGTACTGCACCATCTGAGGTTAGTTGAATCTGTGGATGCAGAACTGCAAATATGGAGGAAGCGTGGATACGCAGAGTTGACTGTTAGTTTTATGCAGATTTTCAATTGCTCAGAAGGTCTGTAACCCTAACCACCACTCTGCCACCCCTACCCCCACTGAGTTGTTCAAGGGTCAATTGTATTCCCTTTTACTCTTACTATTCCAGCTCACCTTTTATCTTCTTGTACCTTTCTATCTCTCCCCTGAGTTTTTATAATTATGCTTTCTATCTTGCTTCAATTGCTTCATTAAATGTATTTTAAAAATGTTCCAAAACTAATTGGATGCAATTTTTATCTTCTCCTTGGCAACATATATTTCTTCTATTTGATAGTCATCTGTCATGTTTATCTTTTACTTTCCTCCTCTTTTTTTGATAACATTCAGGTTCTGTATTGATTTCTTTGGGATTACTCATAGCTGAAGGACTGGTGATTTAGAGATTCATGTCAAGAACAGTGTTCCAAGCTAACAAGGATTCCCCTCATGGCCAAAGATTTTTTGCCTGTGGGTTCATTAATTTTTAATCTCCCTGGATAACAGAGATGGGAAGATTGCTATTGTTCACAATGAACTTTCTCTTCTCCCCAGTGCCAGAGGGATAGATTCATATGATTCCTTATTCCTTGGTTTGCATCCCCCTATACTGTTTCTCACAGCTAAACCTAGTCCAAGTAAGCTCCTACCATCCAATGGATGGGCTTAGTTCCCTTTGCTGTAAACAAGTGGTTTACAATTTGCTTTTCCTGGTGAGCCTCTCTCCTCTGAGCAGTGTGCATCATTAAGCATTTTCTATTACGAGGAGCTTCAAGAATTTCTTTGAGCTTCCTCCTGTGGGAAACTCCAGGTGAATCTCCTTTTGCCAAACCTTCCTAATTTATGGATTAGTGTCTTAGGTGTCTTCTGAACTATATATATATATATATATATATATATATATATATATATATATATATACTATTTTCTTTTCCTTTTAAATAAGTTCCTCTAAGAGCAGACTTGCCAAGTTAACAGCATCTGAGTCTTCCTCTCAGCTTTTTTAAATGTTCATATTATTTTGTTAAAATTTACAGTAGCTTATTTTTGATATTATTTGACTTCATATCTTTCAAAAGAACAATACTTTTGAAAGCCCAGAATCTGTCACTAAGATTATAGGACAAAAAATACATATTAAAATGTGTCACAGATATCTATGCTCTTTTTATTTGTAGGATTTTCTAAACTTTATTGAAGAATAATTGACAGAAATAGTTGTATCTTTTAAGGTGGAGAAATCCAGTCAAGGGGACTCCAAATGATGTGCCCTTCTCCAGATTGCAAATCAAAGTCAGAAGATAAATCTCATTGACTTCAAGTTTGTTTGTTTGCTGAGACCACATACTCTTGACACTTTTCTGCCAATAGATAATTTTGCTTATTGATCCATAATTTTCTGGTACAATTATTTTTAGTAATTTTTATCTCCCTAACTAATATTTAAAAAATAAAATAAAGCTACATAAAAACTTTATTTTTATGTATTACAAGTGAAATTTTTACAGTTTGTGATTACAAATTTAAAAAATGGATTATATTTACAACAAAACTTTGATCATAGTCGACTTAAGTATAATTTTATTTCAGAAAATATGTCCAAGTTACCATTCTAACATCACAATGAGGTAATAATTGAAATCAGCAGCATTGGCCATGGAAACTATAGTTTATTCAGTAGCTATGAATAAGGAGGAGGATTTTTAATTTGTATATTATATGAAATGAAGACGGAATCAATTTAAAATGGTATTGGTTTCAGGCTTTCTTGGGGCACAGTTAGTTATACAATATTTCACAGCTTTAAAAGGGTTAAACAGAGGTACAAATAATACTGCTGTTGACTAAGGGCAGTGGATACTTACAAAACATTCAACCCTGTAGTTTCTTAGATTGAAATAATGACAAGTGTAGTGTAAGTACACTTTTTGAGTCATTTATCAGTCAAAGACTACACAACACTATAAAGTCCTTAACATAAAACACTATCAAGGAACTGGTATAGATATACCTATATGACAGGTAAAAATAATTCATCAGCTTTTATATATATTTCTTGATCTGGCTCCTGAAGGTTCAGATTAATGTACTGTATACACTAAAGTCTCTGTTCCTAACGTCTGTTCAACTACTATTTTGACAGATATCTCTTTGGACACCAGGAGGAAAAATAACAAAACAAACAAACAAACAGAAAACACCTCACACAGTCTTTTCAGATTGACTGAGTACCCGGGCACTCCTTCAACATTTAGACGGGATTTCACTGAGCTTGTGAAATCAGACTGAGGTGAAAGATTTGAGTTTTCTCAGATCCTTTTTGAGAATGCCTCTTGCGGTGATCAAGAGCATAGACCTGCAAATTTCCCCATATACAGTGGTGATTTTGAATGTTCCAATTCCCCAAAGGAATTCTCCCCAGCTTTTGCTTCTAGGCCTAAGGCAATCAAAACATATTATAGTCTTTTGTCCCAGCCACCTGTGAATTGTAGTACCATCTGCAATGTTTTCAAGCAATTCCCTCCACTTTTCTGGCCTGAGTTCTAAGTTATATGAACAGAGACAAGTGCCTTGTGTTGGGCAGTTCCTAGGCAGGTTAGAACAAACATATACAATAATTTGTGGAAAATGTATGCTCCTATCCTTCTGGACCCAGGGAAGTGGGTCCCACGTTGGGAAAGTAGGCTTCCCTCTTCAAGACTGGAGTGAGTGGGGCAAAGGTGATCTCGGAGAGGCAGCAGTGATCGGTGACCTGAAGCGAGATCTTAATTCCCTGCCCAGGAATTGAACCTGGGTAGCCTGGATGAAAACCAGGAATCCTAGCCACCAGACCAGCAAGGGCTAGAGGCTAGAAGCTATTTTTCCCTGGCTCTTGCCCCCAGTGAAAAATCAATTTCTCATGGAGGCAAAAACTGTAAAAACAGCTACTAATTTTATTAGTAGAGACATAGCACAACAACAAGTAGGAGAGAACGCAAATAAACAGTTTGTTTAGTTAAGATAGAAGCAAGGCAGAGATGCACACCCAAAGAGAAATGGTGTGGGTGTCCTTCCTAATGAGGGGGAGTGCAGTAAAGAGGCAGTTAAATCATTTATATAGGTCAGTTCTTCCGGGTCTTTGTTTACCTTTGGCCAATTATCTGGGTTTTTTTTTCCACACCTGCCTTGCCCTAGGACCCTCCCCAACATGCAAGTGCAACTTCTTTCCAAGATGGATTCCAGCTCAGAGGCCTATGCGGTGGCCTTAGCATCACATGTTGTAGGGTGGTGCCCCCTGTTTTTGACCCCCAAGGTGCTTTTCTGCACATGTGTAGTGTCTCCCTTGCCCCAAACATGGGAAACGTATGACCTCTAACAGGGTTTAGCCCTTCTCTGTTCCTGCCGTAAAAGTGTCCAATGTTCGGTTATCCACCCTATTCCTGTTGTTGTTTCTCGTATTGAATTGCAGATCACAAAGTGTAGACAGGAAGGTGGTCATAAATATGTAGCCCGGAGCCCATTTGTCTCTTGCTTCAGGAAATGCAAACAAGGGGCTGGTAATGAATGTCTGGCCTGGAGCCCACCATTTTTTGTCCCATGAAATGTAAACAGGAGGCCAGTTATAAATGCTTAGCCTGGGGTCCATCTTTTCATGCCTCAAAGGTAGGTAAAAATATCACAAAGCTTTCCTACTATTTTGAAGGTGACTTTTTCTTAATTCATTATTCACTTGGTTGCTCCACACCTTTGATTGTTTTCCAGAGTTCTGACAAAGTTGACCCCAACGGTTTTTGCTTGTTTTTCAATGTTTCTGTGAGGGGAAATGAGAGCTTAGAGCTACCTACTCTAACTTTTTGCTGACATCATATTTTATTTTATAAAGAAAACTGAGCAGGAAGAGAACATTGGAGAGGACACTATCTGAAAGCAGTCCCAGGCAGAAGGCATGGTGACAATGGAGCACAAGTGACTTTTTCGAATGTGTCCTTAAGACCTAATTGGAATTCTATGTATTCCCTTGTCCCAGCAATAAGCCAAATTTTACTACAAAGAAATTAGCAATAAATTCCATCCCACCTAGAGTCTTAGAAAGTAAAATGACCAAATTATGGATATATTTCATTTTAAGAAAATATAATGTATTTTAGAGGAGAGTAAGTTAATGTTGCTTCTTTCTTGTTCTGATTGTTCACTACTCTGAGTAAGTTAGCCTGGTGTAAATTATGTCCTAATGATAAAATATTTAATTTATTTGGACTGTCAATGGGCTAAAAGCTATCTGTGAATTATTTGATCCAGTAATTTGACTGTTTCTTGACATCTGTTGTGTTCGATATCTTCTGTTTGCCTCTCAGATCCACCCTGCACTTGAGTTTCTGAAGATTAACTTATATAAACCACATTAAAAGACACCCATGTGCTCAGACTTCTGGTTGGATTTAGTCAATGGGAAAATTTTTCCGAAGATCCATGGGAGAATACAGTAGGATATTTATTTTCTTGCTCCCTTATTTTGCCTATGTCCCTCAACCAAATTAAACTTCTCTTTCCAAGGCAGTTCTCTCTCCATAAGAAATTTCCTTTCGAGGCTCCAGAAATGTTTTCTTGCCACGCTCATTAAAAAGGGCTAAGGCTAATAACAACCACTCTTAGTAGCCTGGGAGTCCCGACTGTTTCATGCAGTTCCCTTGTATCTTGCCTACTTTATATCTGGTCCCTTTATTAAACCCTCTTTCAATTATCCCAATTTTAACTTGCTGTCTATTTCCAGCTGGGACTCTCACTGATAAACACACTAAGTACAAGTCTTTGAAACTTAATATTTTAATTATCCATAAAGATAGCTCTAGGAATAAAGACATCAAAAAAATAAATACCTAGCCTTCCTTTTAGGAGAGCTATATAAAGTTGTTTAGTAACAAAATGATAAAACACATTCCAAACCTCACCATGACCATACATCTTCTCTCTCTAAATGCAAATATGTCTAATTAAACATTTATATTTATAGCTACAATGTAATTATATTTTCCATAATTGTATCTGCTGATTTAACAAGATATACTCTACACTGCCAGCACATTAAAAACAAAATCAAATTAATGAAATAGTTGCATTTTTTGGTTGAATAGAGTATAGAAATATCTGTAGAAATACAATTTCTATGTGATGTTATGATACTTTGAACAATAATGAAAATCTATTAGACAAATATAAATTCAGACATGTTGAATATTGTTTCGAAATTAAAATGAAAAGAAAGGAACATAATGTCTTCCTGCATTGGGGTTTTTAATGTCACATATGTTTATCTCATTTTAATTAGTATTTGAGATCCAATTTCAGGGTACATTTGGCAGTTTTAAAATCATATTTGAAGAAATGATAAAATAAATATTTGAAAAATATCTTGAAATAATCATGTTAAAACTGTATAAAATAAGATACAAGATTAAGTTATTGACAATTGTATAAGTAATGCTATTTTATTTTAAAAGAACCAAGGAAAAGTCGTTAGAAATAAGTCGTTAGTTCTAAAGTTAAATAAAAGTAAAAGAGAGAAGGAAGGAATACTGTGGGAAAGTAGTGTCTAAAAATAAATTATAAGCATCATATATAATTATTGAGCCTCTTAATCATATAGAAGAATTATCTACTATAAAACTTGAGAAGTTACGTGTCCAGTGGAGTTCAGGAAACTAATCACCACTTCGTATGTTCCAATTTTCCTTGTTGCTGCTTATATTTTAATTCATAGATTGTAGATTTCTGGACCAGGAAACATATCATAAATTTCACTGATAAAAATAAGGATTGGTTGAAAAGTACCAAGATATTCAAGGTTCAATTCACATCGAGTTATCACTAATCATTTTTCTATGGCATCCTTCACAATGGATTCCCACTTCTCTTTTGGCAGTGTCCATGCTAGACCTGTAATTACAGCTATTCAGAAAGCATGTGTGACTCTATTCTAAGGTGGAAGGTTCCTTATGGGAAACACCTAACTCAATTATCTTTGCTTGACCCAATATTGAACACATGCTTTGCACAGAGAAGGCACTCCAGAAATTATTAAATTGAAACATTATGTTGCTGAAAGAGTAAACATAATCATGGAATAATGATATCAATTATATTATGTTTGTAATATTTTCCTATTCAGTTAATATTACCTCACTTGCCAGAAATAGAACTCACCTACTGGTATGTGAAAGAGAAAAGTGGGTTTTAAATAAGATGACACTGATGATAATCTCAACTCAACCAGTATAAAATTCTGAAAATGCAGATAAATCACAGTGTTTGATTTGCTGAGATGAGGTTTCTTTACTTTAAAATTAAGGAATCCAAAATTAAAATGGGACTGAATATTTGTAAAATGTTTGCTCGATAATATAAAGCTAATATATTTTAATGAATGCAAATAAATTAATAACATTTTAATTCAAATATATGCATTTGGAGGTAATATAGGTTTGTGGTAATTTTATGAACTACATATTTAAATGTTTAGCATATATTATATGATACTGCTGGCTTTTTGCTGAAGTTAAAATCTTGCTAAAAAAATTGTAAATACATGAATCTGATTAAACTGCCTGAAGAGAGTATGTGTATTTAAATGTCATATGTATACATCAGAATTAAATATAAACTGTATATGGCTAACTTGTTTTAATGTAACTCATTTTTAATTGATAATCTAGAAGCACTTCCAGTACTGATTACTGATATCAAGGTTAGTGCCTTTACCTACAGAATTTACACATATTAAAAATACTGAGAAGTTGATTTTGAATATTCTTGACAAAGATGTTGTTTTTAAAATGACTATCAAAAACCAAGATTTTTTTAAAAAACTAAAATTATATTTAAAATCTAGTTTCATTTTATTCATCACGACTTCAAATATTAACACAGATTCCTTTCAATAGTACCACTTAGTAATATCGTAGATTAAAAGGAAAGACAAGCAATTATTACATATTCTATATGTTATCTATATCTTCTTCTCTCAGTTTTTGCCTTCTAGGACAGATGAGAACAATGACTGTACTTCAGAATTTATAATCTAATATCATCAGCTGTCACTCTAATTGTTCTTACCACTAGAAAGTAGGTTTTTCTCTGTCTGAGAAGTCTCTGAGGAAAGTAATAACAGAATGGCTTTTGGGGGATGTTCAAGGGTAGGTTTTATTTGCAGTTCACCAAGTATACTCTATGTTTAGAGAAACAAATAATAAACACTGTTTTTACCCTCTTCATACCTTTTGCATCATATTAGAAAAAGAGGAATCTCAGAATATTATGGAAAAGCTGTAAAACAATTATTTCCTCAATATTCTTGAGGAAAACAAAGTCTATTAACTTCTAAGTCTATTAATAATATATTTGTCTTAGTTTATTGAGGTTGCTATAACAAAAATACCACAGACTGTGTGGCTTTATAAACAACAGAAAGTTATTTCTCACAGCTCTGGAGGCTGAGAAGCTCAAGATCAGGGTCCTGGCAGATTTAGTATCTGGTGACAGCCCACTTCCACGTTCATAGATAGCTATCTTTTGTCTTTGCTTGGTGGAAGATTCAAGAGAGCTATCTGAAGTCTCTTTTATAAAGACATCAATTCCATTCATAAAGGTTCCACCCTGATGACCTAATAACCTCCCAAATGTTCCACCCCCCAGTACTATCACACTGGGAGTTAGGATTTAACATATTAATTTTGAAGGGACACAAACATTCAGTCTATAGGAATATTTTAATTTAAAAACACAGCACATTTTGGAGGAAAAGCTTCTTGATTAAGCAATATAAATTATTTTCTTAGAAAACATCGAATGGACTCAAAAAGTGATCATTTACTTCTACAGTGAGCACTGTATTTCCTGCCGAAGAACTCCTTGCCTTCCTCCATGTGCATGCTGTTTTATTTTATTTTTTAATTTATTTTTAATTGAAGTATAGTTGATTTATAATGTTGTATTAGTTTCAGGTGTACAGCAATTTTAAATGAGATAAAATCTAGTTCATGTAACAAGACTGCACTGAGTTCAAAGACCTATTAAGGATGGGTGAAATGAAGTCCCAGTATCCAGTAAGAGGACGGGATATTGAGTTAGCCGGTGAACTGCAGCAAAAGAGTTAATTGCCTGGGCACTGGCAGGATTGATTGTGGATTACTCCAGAGTCTATAGAATACAAGAAGGACACAAGGAACAGAACCAAGTTCGCTTGTTAGAAAAATAATCCTTTTATGGTCTGGGCAATTTAAACTCCTCTGTAATGAGAATTCTTTTTTTTAATATAGGTATTGTAAAATACTTTCAGATGTTCACTGGCATCTTCAGAACTCTTTTAAAACCATTTTAGGTTCACTAGATATGAAGTAGATGAATCAGTACATAGAGTACATGGGTCAAAACACATTTCTTGAACCATAAAAATGGGATTTTAACCAAAAGTATTAAACATCAAAGACCATTATTCTACATTCACAGTGTGATTCCAC
This sequence comes from Balaenoptera ricei, assembly GCF_028023285.1. Taxonomy (NCBI): domain Eukaryota; kingdom Metazoa; phylum Chordata; class Mammalia; order Artiodactyla; family Balaenopteridae; genus Balaenoptera; species Balaenoptera ricei. Next base: position 57,053,967 of record NC_082655.1, read on the forward strand.
AGATATATAGCTATATTATATGATATCTTCGGAGAACTAGTGAGATGATGTTTTATTCTCACATATCTAAAATAGAGTCACGGCTAATTTATATAAGCTTTCTTATAAATATGGATAAATTTATCAGAGCATGAAATATTTTTAATCATTATGCTGTATTCCATGGTTGTATAAAATAGATTTTTTTTTCTTCACTGCTAATACATATCACCATTCATATGGATTCCTCTGGGATATTTTCAAGTGGTTGTGTTTAAAGCCATCTTCAATTTTTAAAAATATTATGTTTGAAAATAATCCAGCAATAAAAGAGCCTAAAACTCATTTGAATACCAAAAGTTTTACAGTTTCCCTCAACACGTTGAAATTGTTAATTTAATTTCATTAAACCATTGCTCTGCATGATTTTCTCTTACTAAAATGACAGGTAGCTTTAGTTGAACTCATCAAATACCCAAAAAAATCATCCCAAATCACAGCTTATAAAATTATCTATTATGCATAGATTTTTCAGGAAAAAAAATTAAATGCATGTAAATGTTTTAGGACATAGGAAGATTGCTTCCTGTTAAGGGGCTAATAGGGGTCTTATAGGATTTGAGCCCACAATAGAGCACAGCAGAGGTAAATAAAGATATTCAACACTTTGAGATGTCATCTAGTTAAATTTGCTATATATCTAAATGAATGTTATAAGTCCTTGTACTCTTCATAAGCTTCACCAGGGCCTGACGCACTCCACACACAACCAGAAGAGGACTTCCCTGGATGCTCAGGACTTCTAGGCCTCTTTCACTCAATAGGCTCCAAATTTCAGGCTTCTCTAGTGGAAGCCATTCCTTTTCAGGTATTTTAGCTTAAAAATAGCCTTTATCTTAAAGCCATTCAAAGATTACTTATAAAAATTTATAACACTTAAAATAAGCTACTAGTATTTGTTTATCATTGGGACTTTACCTCTTTCTAATGGCTGTATCTATTGAACTGGTCTCCAGACTATTTTTCAGTTTTCTACTTTTCCTCTTCAGAGGTCTTCTTTTTTTCTTTTTTCTTTTTTTTTTTTTTAATTTTCGAATTTTACTTTATTTTTTTACACAGCAGGTTCTTATTAGTTATCCATTTTATACATATTAGTGTATATATGTCAATCCCAATCTCCCAAATCATCACACAACCCCCCCGGGCCACTTTCCCCCCTTGGTGTCCATACGTTTGTTCTGTACATCTGTGTCTCTATTTCTGCCCTGCAAACCGGTTCATCTGTACTATTTTTCTAGGTTCCACATGTATGTGTTAATATACGATATTTGTTTTTCTCTTTCTGACTTACTTCACTCTGTATGACAGTCTCTAGACCCATCCACGTCTCTACAAATGACCCAATTTCATCCCATTTTATGGCTGAGTAATATTCCATTGTATATATGTACCACAACTTCTTTATCCATTCATCTGTCGATGGGCATTTAGGTTGCTTCCATGACCTGGCTATTGTAAACAGTGCTGCAATGAACACTAGGGTGCATGTGTCTTTTTGAATTATGGTTTTCTCTGGGTATATGCCCAGTAGTGGGATTGCTGGGTCATATGGTAGTTCTATTTTTAGTTTTTTAAGGAACCTCCATGCTGTTCTCCATAGTGGCTGTATCAATTTACATTCCCACCAACAGTGCAAGAGCATTCCCTTTTCTCCACACCCTCTCCAGCAATTGTTGTTTGTAGATTTTCTGATGATGGCCATTCTAACTGGTGTGAGGTGATACCTCATTGTAGTTTTGATTGGCATTTCTCTAATGATTAGTGATGTTGAGCATCTTTTCATGTGCTTCTTGGCCATCTGTATGTCTTCTCTGGAGAAATGTCATTTAGGTCTTCTGCCCATTTTTGGATTGGGTTGGTTTCTTTAATATTGAGATGCATGAGCTGTTTATATATTTTGGAGATTAATCCTTTGTCCATTGATTTGTTTGCAAATATTTTCTCCTATTCTGAGTGTTTTGTTTTCATCTTGTTTGTAGTTTCCTTTGTGTTGCAAAAGCTTTTGTTTCATTAGGTTCCATTTGTTTATTTTTGTTTTTATTTCCATTACTCTAGGAGGTAGATCAAAAAAGATCTTGCTATGATTTATGTCAAAGAGTGTTCTTCCTATGTTTTCCTCTAAGAGTTTTATAGTGTCCGGTCTTACATTTAGGTCTCAAATCCATTTTGAGTACATTTTTGTATATGGTGTTAGGGAGTGTTCTAATTTCATTCTTTTTCATGTACCTGTCCAGTTTTCACAGCAGTACTTATTGAAGAGACTGTCTTTTCTCCATTGTATATCCTTGCCTCCTTTGTCATATATTAGTTGACCATAGGAGCGTGGGTTTACCTCTGAGCTTTCTATCCTTTTCCATTGATCTATATTTCTGTTTTTGTGCCAGTACTGTACTCTGTTGATTACTGTAGCTTTGTAGTATAGTCTGAAGTCAGGGAGTCTGATTCCTCCAGTTCCGTTTTTTTCCATCAAGACTGCTTTGGCCATTCGGGGTCTTTTGTGTCTCTATACAAATTTTAAGATTTTTTGTTCTAGTTCTGGGAAAAATGCCATTGGTAATTTGATAGGGATTGCATTGAATCTGTAGATTGCTTTGGGTAGTACAGTCATTTTCACAATGTTCATTCTTCCAATCCAAGATATGGTATATCTCTCCATCTGTTTGTATCATTCTTAATTTCTTTCATCATTGTCTTATAGTTTTCTGCATACAGGTCTTTTGGCTCCTTAGTTAGGTTTATGCCTAGGTATTTTATTCTTTTTGTTGCAATGGTAAATGGGAGTGTTTCCTTAATTTCTTTTTCAGATTTCTCAACATTAGTGTATAGGAATGCAAGAGATTTCTGTGCATTAATTTTATATCCTGCTACTTTACCAAATTGATTGAGTACCTCTAGTAGTTTTCTGGTAGCATCTTTAGGCTTCTCTATATATAGTATCATGTCATCTGCAAACAGTGACAGTTTTACCTCTTTTTTTCCAATTTGTATTCCTTTTATTTCTTTTTCTTCTCTTAATGCCATGGCTGGGACTTCCAAAACTGTGTTGAATAACAGTGGTGAGAGTGGGCATCCTTGTCTTGTTCCTGATCTTAGAGGAAATGCTTTCAGTTTTTCACCATTGAGAATGATGTTTGCTGTGGGTTTGTCATATATGGCCTTTATTATGTTGAGGTAGGTTCCCTCTGTGCCCACTTTCTGGAGAGTTTTTATCATAAATGGGTGTTGAATTTTGTCAAAAGCTTTTTCTGCATCTATTGAGATGATCATATGGTTTTTATTCTTCAATTTGTTAATATGGTGTATCACATTGATTGATTTGCTTATATTGAAGAATCCTTGCATCACTGGGATAAATCCCACTTGATCATGGTGTATGATCCTTTTAATGTGTTGTTGGATTCTGTTTGCTAGCATTCTGTTGAGGATTTTTGCATCTATATTCATCAGTGATATTGTTCTGTTATTTTCTTTTTATCTAGTATCTCTGTCTGGTTTTGGTATCAGGGTGATGGTGTCCTCATAGAATTAGTTTGGGAGTGTTCCTTCCTCTGCAAATTTTTGGAAGAGTTTGAGAAGGCTGAGTGTTAGCTCTTCTCTAAATGTTTGATAGAATTCACCTGTGAGGCCCTGTGGTCCTGGACTTTTATTTGTTGGAAGATTTTTAAAAACAGTTTCAATTTAATTACTTGTGATTTGTTTGTTCACATTTTCTATTACTTCCTGGTTCGTTATTGGAAGGATATACCTTTCTAAGAATTTGTCCATTTCTTCCAGGTTGTCTATTTTATTGGCATAGAGTTGCTTGTAGTAGTCTCTTATGAAGCTTTCTATTTCTGTGGTGTTCATTGTAACTTCTCCTTTTTCATTTCTAATTTTACTGATTTGAGTCTTCTCCCTCTTTTTCTTGATGAGTCTGGGTAAAGGTTTATCAATTTTATTTATCTTCTCAAAGAACCAGCTTTTAGTTGTATTGATCCTTGCTATTGTTTTGTTTGTTTCTATTTCATTTATTTCTGTTCTGATCTTTATGACTTCTTTCTTTCTACTAACTTTGGGTTTTGTTTGTTCTTCTTTCTCTAGTTTTTTAAGTGTAGGGTTAGATTGTTTATTTGAGATTTTTCTTGTTTCTTGAGGTAGGATTGCATTGCTCTAAACTTCCCACTTACAAATTGTTTTCCTGCATCCCATAAGTTTTGAATCATAATATTTTCATTGTCATTTTTCTCTAGGCATTTTTTTATTTCCTCTTTGAGTTCTTTGGTGATCTCTCGGTTATTTAGTAACATATTGTTTAACCTCCATGTGTTTGTGTTTTTTCATTTTCTTTTCCCCTGTAATTGATTTCTAATCTCACAGCATTGCGGTCAGTAAAGATGCTTGGAATAATTTCAATTCTTAAATTTACCAAGGTTTGATTTGTGACCAAGATGTGATCTATCCTGGAGAATGTTCCATGTGCACTTGAGAAGAATGTGTAATCTGCTGTTTTCGATGGAATGTCTTATAAATATCAATTAAATCTATCTGGTCTACTGTGTAATTTAAAGCTTGTGTTTCTTTTTTAAATTTCTGTCTGAATGATCTGTCCATTGGTGTGAGATGTTAAAGTCCCCCACTATTATTGTTTTACTGCCAATTTCCTCTTTTATAGCTGTTAGCATTTGTCTTATTTATTGAGGTGCTCCTATATTGGGTGTATCTATATTTATAATTGTTATATCTTCTTCCTGGATTGATCCCTTGATCATTATGTAGTGTCCTTCCTTGTATCTTGTAACATTGTTTATCTTAAAGTCTATTTTATCTGATATGAGTATTGTTACTCCAACTTTGTTTTGATTTCCATTTGCCTGGAATATCTTTTTCCATCCCCTCACTTTCAGTCTGTATGTGTCCCTAGGTCTGAAGTGGGTCTCTTGTAGAGACCATATATATGGGTGTTGTTTTTGTATCCATTCAGCTAGCCTCTGTCTTTTTGCTGGAGCATTTAATCCATTCACTTTTAAGGTAATTATTTATATGTATGTTCCTATTACCATTTTCTTAATTGTTATGTGTTTGTTTGCTTGTTTGTTTTTATTAACATTTTTATTGGAGTATAACTTCTTTACAATTGTGTGTTAGCTTCTGCTTTATAACAAATTGAATCAGCTATACATATGCATATATCCCATATCTCTTCCCTCTTGAGTCTCCCTCCCTCCCACCCTCCTGATCCCACCCCTCTAGGTGGTCACAAAACACCGAGCTGATCTCCCTGTGCCATGTGGCTGCTTACCACTAGCTATCAATTTTACATTTAGTAGTGTATATATGTCCATGCCACTCTCTCACTTTGTTCCAGCTTACCCGTCACCCTCCCTGTGTCCTCAAGTCTATTCTGTAGTAGGTCTATGTTTTTTTTTCCCGTCCTGCCTCTAGGTGCTTCATAACTTTTTTTTTTTAGACTCCATATATATGTGTTACCATATTGTTCTCCTTCTGACTCTGTATGACAGACTGTAGGTCCATCCACCTCAGTACAAATAACTAAATTTTGCTTCTTTTTATGGCTGAGTAATATTCCATTGTATATATGTGCCACATCTTCTCTATCCATTCTTCTGTCGATGGACACCTAGGTTGCTTCCATGTCCCGGCTATTGTAAATAGAGCTGCAATGAACATTGTGCTACATGACTCTTTTTGAATTATGGTTTTCTCAGTGTATATACCCAGTAGTGGGATTGCTGGGTCATATGGTAGCTCTATTTTAAATTTTTTTAAGGAAACTACATACTGTTCTCCAAAGTGGCTGTATCAATTTACATTCCCACCAACAGTGCCAGAGGTTTCTGTTTTCTTCACACCCTCTTCTGCATTTATTGTTTGTAGATGTTTTGATGAAGGCCATCCTGACTGGTGTGAAGTGATACCTCATTGTAGTTTTGATTTGCATTTTTCTAATGATTAGTGATGTTGAGCATCTTTTCATGTGTTTGTTGGCAATCTGTATATCTTCTTTGGAGAAACGTTTTTCTCATAAATCGGTGTTGAATTTTGTCAAAATCTTTTTCTGCATCTATTGAGATGATCATATGGGTTTTATTCTTCAATTTGTTAATATTGTGTATCACATTGATTGATTTGAGTATATTGAAGAACCCTTCCATTCCTGGGATAAACCCCACGTGATCATGGTGTATGATCCTTTCAATGTGCTGTTGGATTCTATTCGCTAGTATTTTGTTGAGGATTTTTGCTGTATCTTCATCAGTGATATTGGCCTGTAGTTTTCTTTCTTTGTGATATCTTTTTCTGGTTTTGGTATCAGGGTGATGGTGGTCTCGTAGAATGAGTTTGGCAGTGTTCCTCCCTCTGCTATATTTTGGAAGAGTTTGAGAAGGATAGGTGTTAGCTCTTCTCTAAATGTTTGATAGAATTTGCCTGTGAAGGCTTTCCTTCTGCTAACTTTGGGTTTTTTTTTTGTTCTTCTTCTCTAATTGCTTTAGGTGTAAGGTTAGGTTGTTTATTTGAGACATTTGTGTTTCTTAAGGTAGGACGCTATTGCTATAAACTTCTTTCTTAGAATTGATTTTGCTAAATCCCATAGGTTTTGGGTGGTTGTATTTTCATTGTCATTTGTTTCAAAGTATTTTTTGATTTCCTGTTTGATTTCTTCAGTGATCTCTTGGTTCTTAAATAGTGTAGTGTTTAGCCTCCATGTGTTTGTATTTTTTACAGATTTTTTTCCTGTAATTGATATGTAGTCTCAGAGTGTTGTGTTCAGAAAAGATACTTGATACAATTTCAATTTTCTTAAATTTACCAAGGTGTGATTTTTGACCCAAGATATGATCTGTCCTGGAGAATGTTCCATGAGCACTTGAGAAGGATATGTATTTTGTTGTTTTTGGATGGAATGTCCTATAAATATCAATTAAATCCATCTTGTTTATTGTATCATTTAAAGCTTGTGTTTCCTTATTTATTTTCATTTTGGATGATCTGTCCATTGGTGAAAGTGGGGTGTTAAAGTCTCCTACTACAATTGTGTTACTGTTGATTTCCCCTTTTATGGCTGTTAGCATTTGCCTTATATATTGAGGTGCTCCTATGTTGGGTGCATAAATATTCTCAATTGTTATATCTTCTTCTTAGATTGATCTCTTGAACATTATGTAGTGTCCTTCTTTGATTCTTGTAATAGTCTCTATTTTAGAGTCTATTTTGTCTGATATGAGAATTGCTACTCCAACTTTCTTTTGATTTCCTTTTGCATGGAATATGTTTTTCCATCCCCTCACTTTCAGTCTGTATGTGTCCCTATGTCTGAAGTGGGTGTCTTGTAGACAGCATATATATGGGTCTTGTTTTTGTATCCATACAGCCAGTCTATGTCTTTTGGTTGGAGCATTTAATCCATTTACATATAAGGTTCTTATCGATATATATGTTCCTACTACCATTTTCTTAACTGTTTTGGGTTTGTTATTTTAGGTCTTTTCCTTCTCTGTGTTTCCTGCCTACAGAATTTTCCTTGGCATTTGTTGTAAAGCTATTTTGGTGGTCTTGAATTCTCTTAGCTTTTGCTTGTCCATAAAGCTTTTGATTTCTCTGTTGAATCTGAATGAGATCCTTGCCAGGTACAGTAATCTTGGTTGTGGGTTCTTCCCTTTCATCACTTTAAATATATCATGCCACTCTCTTCTGGCTTGTAGAGTTTCTGCTGAGAAATCAGCTGTTATCCTTATGGGAGTTCCCTTTTTTGTTATTTGTCATTTTTCCCTTGTTGCTTTCAATAATTTTTCTTTGTCTTTAATTTTTGCCACTTTGATTACTATGTTTCTCCTTGGGTTTATCCTGCCTGGCATCTCTGCACTTCCTAGACTTTGGTGGTTATTTCCTTTCCCATTTTAGGGAAGTTTTCAACTATAATCTCTTCCCATATTTTCTTGGGTCCTTTCTCTCTCTCCTCTCCTTCTGTGACCCCTATAATGTGAATGTTGTTGCATTCAGTGTTGTCCCAGAGATCTCTTAGGCTGTCTTCATTTCTTTTCTTTCTTTTTGCTTTATTCTGTTCTGTGGCAGTGAATTCCACCATTCTGTCTTCCAGGTCACTTATCTGTTCTTCTGCATACGTTATCTGCTATTGATTCATTCTAGTGTATTTTTCATTTCAGTTATTGCATTGTTCATCTCTGTTTGTTTGTTCTTTAATTCTTCCAGGTCTTTGTTCACCGTTTCTTGCATCTTCTTGATCTTTGCCTCCATTCTTTTTCCAAGGTACTGTATCATCTTCACTATTGTTATTCTGAATTCTTTTTTCTGGAAGGTTGTCTCTCTCCACTTCATTCAGTTGTTTTTCTGGGGTTTTATCTTGTTCTTTCATCTGGTACATAGCCCTCTGCCTTTTCATCCTTTCTATCTTTCTGTGAATGTGGTTTTTTTCCCACAGGCTGCAGGATTGTAGTTCTTCTTGTTTCTGCTATCTGCACTCTGGTGTATGAGTCTCTCTAAGAGGTTTGTGCAAGTTTCCTAATAGGAGGGACTGGTGGTGGGTAGACCTGGGTGTTGCTCTGGTGGGCAGAGCTCAGTAAAACTTTAATCCCCTTGTCTGCTGATGGGTGGGGCTAGGTTCTCTCCCTGTTAGTTGTTTGGCCTCTGGTGACCCAACACTGGAGCCTATCTGGCTCTTTGGTGGGGCTAATGGTAAACTGTGGGAGGGCTCAGGCTGAGGAGGACTTCCCAGAACTTCTGCTGTCAGTATCCTTGTCTTCACGGTGAGAGACAGCCACCCCCCTCACCTCTGCAGGACACCCTCCAACACTAGCTTTTAGGTCTGGTTCAGTCTCTGGTGGGCTCACCGCTCCTTTCTCTGGGTCCTGATGCACACACTACTTTGCGTGTGCCCTCCAAGAGTGGAGTCTCTGTTTCTCCCAGTCCTGTCGAAGTCCTGCCATCAAATCCCGCTACCCTTCAAATTCTGATTCTCTAGGAATTCTTTCTCCCATTGTTGGGCCACCAGGTTGGGAATCCTGATGTGGGGCTCAGAACCTTCACTCCAGTGGGTGGACTTCTGTGGTATAAGTGTTCTCCAGTTTGTGAGTCACCCACCTAGCAGTTATGGGATTTGATTTTATTGTGATTGTGCCCCTCTTACTGTCTCATTGTGGCTTCTCCTTTGTCTTCGGATGTGGGGTATCTTTTTTCATGAGTTCCAGTGTCTTCCTTTCAATGATTGTTCAGCAGTTATTTGTGATTCCGGTGCTCTTGCAAAGGCTATGATCGCATGTCTTTCTACTCTGCCATTTTGAACCATTCTCAGAGGTCTTCTGCTTAATGTTACTGTGGACACACCGGGAAGATTGCTGGGCATTAAATGCTTTTTCCAAGCAAAAAAATCTTTGGATAAATGCTCCATAGAGCTTTGTTGACGATTCATGGTAAAGAGTGAATCATTTGTATTATCTACTATGTTAAACAAACCCCTTAAGACATTTGCCAGATATTAATACACAGCACTTTGCTCCCCTCCACCTCACTGCCATTTCAACTCCTCTCACCCTGGCACATGGCTTCTCTGTTGCTGAGGTGAAAGCCTCAGCAAGAACTGCTTAGTCACCACACTCATCACAGACTAACCCAGCTCCTTCCTTTTCGGTATGAGCTGTGCTTATTTCTGGTAACAAGTGTTCCTCTAAGGAGCCATGTAGTGCTTGGCACTACCTCTGGAAGAGGAGCACAGCTGATACCTGATAAAACAGCTTTGTTTAAAGGAAAATGAGACTGGTGTGCAAATTATATCCCTTTCTCTCCTTTGGCCAACTATTTGGAGATGAAGTAGTTTCCTTTGCCTCTCTGAAGACTTCCTGTTAGATCAAGCACCAGCTAACCTACTTCTGAGGCTGTGGCCAGTTCAGTAATGCACTTCCTTAAATATTTGCTCTTTTCTTCCCTGCTTCAAAATTATCTTCTCTCTTGTTTCCCTGGTATCTTGCTACCTACTAAAGTGTTAGCACCTAACTTTCAGCGTGGGCTGAAAAATACACACAAACAAAGAGTTATTTTTTAAAAACATCTGCAATTTAGTTATAGGTTGTATAATATGTACTTATTTTTTGAATGAAAAGTATAAAATATACATAAAAATTAAAATTGAAAAAGACAAAATGAAGATAAAAACCATTGTAATTTTCAAACATGCATCAATAGTATAACTTTTATCTCACTAAACATATTAATTTTAAACATATTATTATTAGGAATGTATTCAAGGGAGCAGTGAATTGACTATATCTCATAATTAAACAATAAAAAACCTTGGTTTAAATGTTTTGAATCTGGGACTTAAGGACTTATATTTGTATCTAAGTTAAATATGTATCTATAGATGATTTTAAAGTTGTAATGAAAGATAAAATTAAATGAATATAAACTAAAATCTGCTTGTATACAGATTTAGTTGTTTTAGGATAAATGTTTGTTTGAGCAACATAAACATTTTTTCTCTCTCAAGTAACTACCTAATGATGCTGTCAATGTCTAGAATGGCAGCTATGTGATATTGAGAATCCAGTTTCTTTTAATCCTTTTGCCCAAGCCATCCTCAAGGTTTGGTTTCCATATGTCATGGTCGAATATGTGTGCTATAACTTAAGCATCTCTTGTACATTTCAGCTAATGGAAAGGAATTAAAAAGGGAAGGTTTGACACAACTCTTCTCATAAGCATGAATCAGGAATCACCTACACAACTTTCTCTCATAGCCCAAAATCAGAACTTAGTCATAATGCCTTACCTAGCTGCAAGGGAGATTTGAAAATGCAGTATTCCCATGCATATACTGTCAACTAACCTTTGAAAGAGCACCCAGTGTACACAGTGAGGAAAAGGTAGCCTCTTCAATGAATGGTGTTGGGAAAACTTGATATCCACATGCCAAAAAAAAAAAAAAAAAGAAGAAGAACAAGAAAGAAAGAAAGAGAGAAAGGAAGAAAATTGGATCTTTATCTTATACCATACATCAACTGGAAGATCAGTCATCAAATGGATTGATCAATTGGAAGATCAATCAATTCAAAATGGATTAAAGACTTAAAAGTAAGAACAGAAACTGTAAAACTCTTAGAAGAAAATATTAAGAAAAAGCTCCTTGATATTAGTATTGGCAAAACACGTTTGGATATGACACCAAAAGTAAAGGCAGCAAAAACAAAAATAAACAAGTTGGACTGCATCAAATTAAAAGTTTTACAAATATTTTCTCCCATTCTGAGGGTTATCTTTTGGTTTGTTTATGGTTTCCTTTGCTGTGCAAAACCTTTTAAGTTTCATTAGGTCCCATTTGTTTATTTTGGATTTTATTTCCATTTCTCTAGGAGGTGGGTCATAAAGGATCTTGCTGTGATTTATGTCATAGAGTGTTCTGCCATATGTGTTCCTCTAAGAGTTTGATAGTGTCTGGCCTTATATTTAGGTCTTTAATCCATTTTGAGTTCATTTTTGTGTATGGTGTTAGGGAGTGTTCTAATTTCATTCTTTTACATATAGCTGTCCAGTTTTCCCAGCACCACTTATTGAAGAGGCTGTCTATTCTCCACTGTATAATCTTGCCTCCTTTAACAAATATAAGGTGACCATATGTGTGTGGGTTTATCTCTGGGCTTTCTATCCTGTTCCATTGATCTATGTTTCTGTTTTTGTGCCAGTACCATATTGTCTTGATTACTATAGTCTTGTAGCATAGTCTGAAGTCAGGGAGTCTGATTCCCCCAGCTCCTTTTTTTCTTTCTCAAGATTCCTTTGGCTAATCCGGGTCTTTCGTGTTTCTATAAAAATTGTGAATTTTTTTGTTCTAGTTCTGTGAGAAATGCCTGTGGTAGTTTGATAGGGATTGCATTGAATCTGTAGATTGCTTTGGGTAGTAGAGTCATTTTCACAATGTTGATTCTTCTAATCCAAGAACATGGTATATCTCTCCATCTATTTGTATCATCTTTAATTTGTTTCATCAGTGTCTTATAATTTTCTTCACACAGGTCTTTTGTCTCCTTAGGTAGGTTTGTTCCTAGGTATTTTATTCTTTTTGTTGCAATGGTAAATGGGAGTGTTTTCTTAATTTCACTTTCAGATTTTTCATCATTAGTGTACAGGAATGCAAGAGATTTCTGTGCATTAATTTTGTATCCTGCTACTTTACCAAATTCATTGAGTAGCTCTAGTAGTTTTTTGGTAGCATCTTTAGGATTCTCTATGTATAGTATCATGTCATCTGCAAACAGTGACAGCTTTACTTCTTCTTTTCCCATTTGGATTCATTTTATTTCTTTTTCTTCTCGGATTGCTGTGGCTAAAACTTCCAAAACTATGTTGAATAATAGTGGTGAGAGTGGGCAACCTTGTCTTGTTCCTGATTTTAGTGGAAATGGTTTCATTTTTTCACCACTGAGAATGATGTTGGTTGTGTGTTCATCATATATGGCTTTTATTACATTGAGGAAAGTTCTCTCTATGCTTACTTTCTGGAGGGTTTTCATCATAAATGGGTGTTGAATTTTGTCAAAAGATTTCTCTGCATCTATTGAGATGATCATATGTTTTTTCTCCTTCAATTTGTTAGTATGGTGTATCACATTGATTTATTTCTGTATATTGAAGAATCCTTACATTCCTGGGATAAACCCCACTTGATCATGGTATATGATCCTTTTAATGTGCTGTTGGATTCTGTTTGCTAGTATTTTGTTGAGGATTTTTGCATCTATGTTCATCAGTGATATTGGCCTGGAGTTTTCTTTCTTTGTGAAGCAACTGACAAAGGATTAATCTCCAAAATATACAAGCAGCTCATGCAGCTCAATATCAAAAAAAACAAACAACCCAATCCTAAAATGAGCAGAAGACATAAATTGACGTTTCTCCAAAGAAGATATACAGATTGCCAACAAACGCATGAAAAAATGTTTAACATCATTAATCATTAGAGAAATGCAAATCAAAACTATAATGAGATATCATCTCACACCGGTCAGAATGGCCATCATCAAAAAATCTACAAAAAATAAATGCTAGAGAGGGTGTGGAGAAAACGGAACCCTCTTGCACTGTTGGTGGGAATGTAAGTTGATACAGCCACTAAAGAGAACAGTATGAATGTTCCTTAGAAAACTAAAAATAGAACTACCATACGACCCAGCAATCTCACTACTGGGCCTATACCCTGAGAAAAGCATAATTCAAAAAGAGTCATGTACCACAATGTTCATTGCAGCTCTATTTACAATAGTGAGGACATGGAAGCAACCTAAGTGTCCATCAACAGATGAATGGATAAAGAAGATGTTGCACATATATACAATGGAATATTACTCGGCCATAAAAGGAAACAAAATTGAGTTATTTGTAGTGAGATGGATGGACATGGAGTCTGTCATATAGAGTGAAGTAAGTCAGAAAGAGAAAAACATGTACCATATGCTAACACATATGTGATGCATCAAAAAAAAAAAAATGGTCATGAGGAACCTAGGGGCAAGACAAGAATAAAGACACAGACTTACCAGAGAATGGACTTGAGGACACGGGTTGGGAGAAGGGTAAATTGGGACAAAGTGAGAGAGTGGTGTGGATATATATACACTACCAAATGTAAAATAGATAGCTAGTGGGAAGCAGCCACATAGCACAGAGAGATCAGCTCGGTGCTTTGTGACCACCTAGAGGGGTGGGATAGTGAAGGTGAGAGGGAGGGAGACCTAAGAGGTAAGAGATATGGAGATATATGTATGTGTATAGCTGATTCACTTTGTTATAAAGCAGAAACTAACACACCATTCTAAAGCAATTATACTCCAATAAAGATGTTAAAAAAAAATTAAAAACTTCTGCACAGCAAAGGAGATAAAACGCAACCTACTTATGAAATGGAGAAAATATTTGCAAACCATAAATCTGATAAAAGGTTAATATCCAAAATATATAAGGAACTCATACAATTCAGTAACAAATAATAAGTAACTGGAATAAAAATGGGCAACGTATTTGAATAAACATTTTTTTTCCAAAGAATAACTAAGCAAATGGACAACAGGTATATGCAAAGCTTCTCAACTTCAATAATCTTCAGGGAAACAAGAATCAAAACCACAATGAAATATCACCTCACACCTATTAGGACAGGCTTATTAAAAAACAAACCATAACAAGTGTTGATGAGTACATGGAGAAAAGGGAACCCTTCTGCACTGTTGGTAGTAATGTAAATTGCTGCAGTCAACATGGAAAATAGTATGGACGTTCCTCAAATGATTAAAAATTGAACTTACATATGATCCAGCAATTCCACTTCTGGCAATTTATCTGAAGAATACAAAAACATTAACTCAAAAAGATATATGCACATCTATGCTGCAGCATTTTCTACAGTAGCCAAGATATGGAAGCAACCTAAGTGCCCATAAATAGATGAATGGATAAAGAAGATATGGTGTTTTTACATACAATGGAATACTACTCAACCACTGTGGGAACAGTAGGGAGATTTTTCAAAAAATTAAAAACAAAATTATCATATCATGGGATCTAGCAATCCCATTTCTGGATATTTATCCATAGTAACTTAAATCAAGATCCTGAAGAGATACCTAGCTACGTTCTTATGTTCATTGCAGCATTATTTACAATAGTGAAGACATGGAAACAACCTAACTGTCCATCAGGAGATGGATAAACCAAATGAGGTATATGCATACAATGGAATACTATTCAGCATTAAAAAAGAAGGAAATCCTGCCATTTGTGACAACATGGATGGTCCTGGAGGACATTATGCTAATTGAAATAAGCCAGAACAGTATGACAAATACTGTATGATCTCACATGTGGCACCTGAAATAGTCATAGCCACAGAAGCGGAGGGCAGTGTGGTGCTTACCAGGGCCTAGGAACTTGAGAAATGGAAAGGTGTTAGTCAAGGGCTACACATTTGAGTTATGTAAGATGAATATGTTCAGGAGATCTAATGTATATAGCATGGTGACTATAGGTAACATTACTTTGACCTGCATTTGAAATTTGATAGAAAGTAGATCCTATGTGTTCTTGACACACACACACACACACACACACAAATGTATCTATGTGAGGTGACAGATATCCTAACTAGTTTGATTGTGGTTACTGTTTAAGAATGTATACATATAACAAATAATCAATTTGTATATACAATAAGAAAAATGTAAAGAAAATGCAGTCTTTAGCTGAGAGAAGTGCCCAGCTAAAACGTATTAATCCTTTTAATAGTGGAAGAAAGTGAAATTATTATAAAGGGATTAAGTACCTTCACCACAGTGTCCACCAACCACCATTATATGCACATATACTTCCCCAAGGGAGTCCATCCCATTCTACACAGTAACTGTGCCCAGTTCAGCATGCAGGATCTCTGGGTCTTCTATCTGGTCTAGATGTGACTCCTTGTGGTCTGATTACTTATAAACAAAAAAGAAAATAAAGTAGCCACAATGATTATTTCCAATGATTATTATACAAAATGTGTAATACCAGACAGTCAATGGTCTCAAGCAATTATAACCACCCCCTGCCCCAAGGCAGGGATGGTGAAAACTTCCTGCTTTGACGTTGGAGGAAGTTCCTTAGTGAACACATCTGCCATATCTGATTCTGCTCTTTGCAAGAAATGTCTTTGCTCACTGTTTTCCAAACCATTTGCCTTTGCTCTCTGAATATTAATTTTATAAAACAGATCGTAAACAACAACAACAGCAACAGTCCTATAACAAGTCTTATTGAAATGCAAAATGCAACGTGAGTTATTCTGAATGAGGAAGGGGAAAGAAAGGTCATTAGGGAAACACTACTTCTTCCAAATTCTTTGAAAAGCACTATAAAATAGAATGGGAGTAAAATAGCCTTAAAAAGCTAGTTTCTTATTAAGCAGTTATTCCAAATTTGTTTATGTATTTCAATTTTAAGTTTTTTCTCACCTTGATTCAGGTATCATCAACCCCAATTAGAGGCTATACAATAATCAATATATAATTTAATAACTTCTTTATACATCAGAAAATATAATTTAGTTAAAAATTGCATTAAAAATCCTATAAAAATAGCAAAAATGTATAAAAACTACACAATGAAAACTATAAAATGTTACTGAAACACATATAAAGCCATAAATAAGTTGGCAGATATTTTTAGCATGGGGAAAGAGCAGTGGAAGAATGGAGAGATCTAGTCTCTCCAAATTAATCAATGTTCAAATAGTCAAAAGCACAAAAGACTTCTATGAACTTGTCCAATTATATTTTAAAATTCACCTTGAAGCTAAAGTTCTAGAAGCATCTAGATGCAAGAATATTCGAAAAAGAATTTTGAAAAATATGGAAATAAATATCTTTGCAGTTAAGATTGACCACAAAATGTACAAAAGAGACAAAGACTTAGGAGAACAGATCTTAGTTGCAGAACATTAGACTAACAAGAATGGGTGATTAATCAATTATTTTCCTGACACATGGAAAATAATTAGTCATCTGTGATTTAGCAGAAAATGCATAAACACCAGATGTTTCCATCCTGCTGTATACCATACAAATAATGTTCTTTATTGAAATACTTAAAATTGGAATATACAAATAATTTATCATGGTGATTCCATCTTTATATTAAAAGTAAAGAAAATTCCTACCATAATGGTAGCATTTTTGAATTAATATGAACAGATTAATTCACTGTTTTATACTATTAAGTCTTGAAAAGACTATTAACAGTTAATTGTTACTTATTTATTCTTATTATATCTTTAATATATCTTATATTCAAGGTGCTTCAATGAGATAACACAAGGAGCCCTGAGAATAAAAATATGTAGATTATAAATATTTTTGCTAGCAAATTCAAGCACTTCAAATCAAAAAGAACTTTTAGAGTTTACAATGTTGTATATTTAAGATTGATATATCCTAATATAAACAAACCAATAAGATGACATTAGCATAATATGTTGATACAATTTTCAAAAAAATATACAACCTCTTAGGAATATGGTTTATGTATGATAATATATTACCGTCATCATCATTAACACTTTGAGGTATATATCTTTCTTTCTTAACATCCAAGAACAACCCATTGATGATGGTAATTATTAAATATTACAATTTGCTCTATATTATTGATTTACTTGCATATTTTATTCTTTCTTATTATCATTTGAATAATAATAGTTGATATGTGCAAAAATGTAAGCAGCTATAAGTAATTGATTATTAAAGTAAAAAAAAATAATAATGCACACCTGTGAACAGTAAATTAAAAACAAAACATGACCAGTAATACTCTTCTTAGTTTTGCTTGTTTTTTAAGTTTTACAATAATTGTATATGGAGTATGTGGTGTTTTAGACTTGTATCTTTACAGACTTCATTATATTTCCATGATACATGCATATAATTGTGCTGGTTCACTTATTTTTTTCACTAATACCTAATTATTTTCTTTATTGTTATACGTTGGACATAGAATACACTGGACATATTTAAATTATACAGTTTGAAAAGCTTTGACATATGGATACACCCTTGAAACAATCACTTCTGATAGAACAGGAATGAGTCTCAGAGGGCTGACCAAGAACCATGCAGAACAATGGACTGGGGAGCCACTCCTAGGAACAGAACTGGAGCTTCAATCAAGAAACATTCCCCAAACCCAGAGTAGTGGAACCTGGCAACCTTAATGTAACTGGACTCAGAACTGCTCAGACTAGTGCTATATAGGTCCATTTCTTTCCCTTTGTGAATGGTAGTGTCTATAGGAGGTAAATCATAAAACCACAGCATAATAGTTGTGTGGAAAGCAGATAACTTATCTTTTAATTTTACAGATCAGGAAGAGTATCTTCCAAGGAGACTCATCTCGACCTGTTCAGATAGTCAGGTCTTTGAGCCTAATACTATGATTGGATAATTTATTTGAGTACCTTAGAAGATAATAAATTTTAAAATATTTTTGTATTGAATTTGGGAGAAAAAATGAATAATTATGGTCAGAGTTGACTATGGTAGAATGAGTACCTTCATGGCTTCAGTTGACATCTGCCCACATCTTTTTTTCCTCTAATATTGTCATTTTTTGCAAACTTTTTTGCCAGGTTTTCTACATGTGTTGTGAGTATATAGTCAGGCAACCTCCTGGAGGGTGCTAGTCTCCTGAAGGATGGGAGTCTGCTTTGCAAAGCCAAGCCGTCGTGGCTGAGAGTACCCCAGCCATCCGGCCCTGAATTCCACACTCTGGAAACCTAAATGATACAATACACAATATACAAAAAAAACACTCAAGTTTTTAGGAGAAATGCAGGAAAATATTTTCATGAACTGAAGATAGCAAAGAATTCTTAAGTAGGCTATAATTTGTACTAAACATAAAAGAAGTAACTGATAAACTGGACATTTTTAGAATTAAAAACTTTTTTCATCAGAGGACACCACAAAGGCAGTGAAAAAGCAAGCCACAACCTGGGAGAAGATATTTATATTTATAATGTTTATTTTATTATAATTATAATTATAATACAATATTTTATAATAATTATAATTATAATAAAATATTTTATAGTATGTGGTTTTAAATGCAATATAGAATATTAAAGATACTATATGCAATGTAATACATTGTATATTATGTGTGATTATATATTTATAATATATATTATATAACATATATAAAACCCCTCATATATATATACACACATATATATAATTCCTACTATACATATTTAAGCCCTAATCAATTTGATAGGGACATTAATGTTTACAAACAACCATTCAAGTTAACATGATCTTATATTCTTGGCTGCCCATGTTATCCTTTATCCATATGAGCTGGCCTGAGACTCACATCCATTGTTCCACAGGGTGTATAAGAGCACATTAAGAACTGCTGAGCAAAAGTGTTGCATAGTCTATTTCTGTTAAATTTACTGACCCTAAAGCCATCTGTCCTGAACTAAAACGCTCAGAACATCAGTAGGTAGTTTACTTATGTGATAATAAATGATGTACCATGTAAATTAAACCAGAGAGATAGCATAAGTGGCCCCAAATTAGTCAAATGGGACCCTTCTCTCTCCCAGTTCTGGGGCATAATAAAATTTGCTTAGCTGCTGAAAAGATTGATTGACCAGATGTGCTTTGCATCTTAGAGAGAATGCAAAATCTGCCTCTAGAAAATGAGTCAAATTAATTCAAAACAAATGTGCTCTTATGACACCTTTATTCTGATGCTCTTAAATTATTAGTAAATATTTAAAACATTAAAAATATAAAGAATAATAAGAAATCACCTGTGTAGGCTCCATTTAGCTTAAGATATAAAACAGTATCAATAAAGTTAAAGATGTGTTACAGCCAAATCTAGTGTACTCCTTTTTCTGCATAGAAATCTCTGTAGTACTTTTATTGATTAGCATTCACATGCAACATTTATAATTCCAACAATTATATATAAAATATAATATTCTATAATATTATATATATCTAAAATCTGTGTATTCTGTGTATATGCACACAAATATATTTGTGTATGTCTGATTGTATGTAGAAAACTATTTAAATTTTCAATATATATTTCATATATTTAATGACATTTATTTTACTTGAAAAAGGTGTAATTTTAGTTTTCAACATTTAAAATTAAATACATCTAAACCAATTATATCTAACTGTACTATTGCATCTAAACAACTGGAGAATTGGCATGCTAAATACAACAGAATGAAAGAAAAGTATCAGGAGAGAAACTGAATTTTTTCCCAAACTATCTGCCCACTAAGACTCCATTGGCATCCACCCACATCAGTCCAAAAGAGCCTTAGTTCCTCTAACGGTTTCTAATATTGGGTATGACAGTCCTAAAATCCATACTTTATTCTACCTTATCTTTTTCAGAATTGATTTTAGGGAAAGGATCCAGCCATCTGAGTTAAGTCACAATGTTGTCACTTTGACTTTTTCAGTGTTAAGGTTTTCAAATGTTGAAACATCATTGTTTATTCTTATTTTTATTGATATGTATCAATATTTTTAATGGCTATTGGTATGTTCAGGGATCTAGTCATATTTGAATAATTTTAAATAGTAGTATTCTAAGATATTTATTTTATTTGTTTTTAAATGTTATATCATTATTCATAATATTTTCTTAT
This sequence comes from Balaenoptera ricei, assembly GCF_028023285.1. NCBI lineage: Eukaryota > Metazoa > Chordata > Mammalia > Artiodactyla > Balaenopteridae > Balaenoptera > Balaenoptera ricei. The sequence continues at coordinate 57,074,212 of NC_082655.1, forward strand.
GAAATTTATAACTCTAGTCATCTACAGATATATCTTTAAAAACATTTCTAATACTTGTTATTGGTATTCATCATTTTTCTTCTTGATCATTGAGACATAAAGTGGTCTATTTATTAGTATTTCCACTGGTATTTTTTAATATAATTTTTACCATTTTTGTATGTCTTTTGGCCTGGGTTTTCCATAAAATCCTGTTTTATTGAAGTTACAAATTTCTACATCGTTTGGACATTGTTTTGTTCTCTTTCAAAATTCTTGGGTTAAATGATTTTCTCACTTATTTTAAAACTTTCTTTATATTCCAATAAATGTAATTATGACATAAATATTCATCTAATTGCTTGTCTAGCTGCATCGCATGTTGTGATATTTTAAAATTTACTTATAAATGTTCATAATTTTATTGCAATTTAAAAACACTATTTATAATTTAAGGTGTGATTTTGTTTGCCAATTTGTGAAATATTTGGGCTATATTTATTCTTTTATTTCTAATTTTTGGTATCATATTCAGAAAACAGGGTCTATGATATTGTTTCCATGGAATAACCAATTTTTGCAATATTCAAATATCCTTGAAAGTATAGCTCTTTACTATTGATTGGATTCATGTTTGTGCATAATTCTATTAGAACAGTCTTATTAAGTATGCTGTTCCTAAATTTCTCTCTTTAATATTCTTGCCTGTGTGAGCTATTGATTTCAGAAACATTTTTTCCCCAAAATATCCCACTAAATTTCTTCCTGTGACTATTTCATTGTTTTCCCTTTTTATACATTGATATTATGTATTACATGCTAAGTTTACTTAAACTAATATATAAGGACACTGGAGTTAGACTGCCTGGGTTCGCAGCATGTCTCTACCACTTGCCAATTGTGTGATCTCAGGCAGGTTATTTAAGTTTCCTATCCCTGAGTTTCCTGGGGGATAAAAGAAGGGTAATAAGTGTACCTAGAATAAAGTTTGTTAAGTAGATTACATAAACGTAATGGGGTTATATAGTGCCTGCAATACAATAGGTGCTGCATAAAAGCTTAATATTGTTATTGTACATATATAAATATACATACATATAAATATATGTGTATATAATATATAGTGTATGCATATGTGAAAGCCAGTCAATGATTACTATATTTTTGATAGATTATTTTTTCATTATATAACACCTTTTTTCCATTAACTTTATTTTTTTCAGCTTTATTGAGGTATAATTTATAAACAAAATGGTAATATATTTAATGTGTTCAGCATGATGATTTGATATACATATACATTGTGAAAGGATGCCCACTATTGAGTTGATTGACATATCCATCACCTTGTATATTTATCTTTTTTTTTTTTTGTGATAACACTTAAGTTCTACTCTATTATCAAATTTCAGTTGTACAAATGAGTATCATCAACTATAGTCACCATGTTAAACATTAGATCCTGATACTGTGTTCCTCGTATAACTAAAAGTTTGTACCCTTTTACCAACCTATCCTTATTTCTTCCATCCCTCAGTCCCTGGCAACTACCACACCGCTTTCTGTATCTATCTGTTAAACAAACATTTTTTTAGATTCCACACATAAGTGATATCATGCAGTATTTGTTTTTCTCTGGCTGGATTGTTTCCCTTAACATAATGTCCTCCAGTTCCAGCCATGATGTCACAAATGTCAGAATTTCCTTCTTTCTTAAGGCTGAGTAATATTCCAATGTGTGTGTGTGTGTGTGTACCACATTTTCTTCACCCATTTTTCCAAGGACAAACAATTAAGTTGTTTTCATACAACTATTGGCTATTGTGAATAACAACACAATGAACATAAGAATACAGATATCTCTGAGACAGTAATTTCTTTTCCAAGGAGGTATATGCAGAAGTAAGATTGCTGGATCATATGGCAATTCCATTTTAAATTTTTTGAGGAATCTCCATACTGTTTTCTAGGGGGGTGTGGAAGTCCTCTACCTTTATTTTGTTGCTGTCTATTTCTCCCTCCTGATTTGTTAATATTTGCTTTCTATGGTTAAGTAGTATTCTGATGTTGGGTGCATAGATATTTACAACTGTTAGATCCTCTAAGTGAATTGACCTCTTTATCATTATAAAATGACTTTCTTTGTCTCTTATTACAGTTTTTGGCTTAAAGTCTATTTTATCTGATATAAGTATAATTACCCCTGTTTTTTTGGTTTCCATTTGCATGGATTATGTTTTTCCATCCCTTCCCTTTCAGTCTATGTGTATCCTTGAAGGTAAAATGAGTGTCTTGTAGGCCGCATTACGTTGAATCATTTTATTAATCCATTCAGCCACTCTATGTCTTTTGTAGTCCATTTACATTTAAGGTAATTATTGATAAGTATGGACTTAATATTGCCATTTGGTTAATTGTTTTCTGGCTGTTTTATAATTCCTTTGCTCCTTCCTCCTTCTCTTGGTCTCTTCCTTGGTGACTTGATGATTTTCTGCAGTGGAATGCTTTGATTCCTTTCTCTTTACCTTTTTTTGTGTCTACTATAGGATTTTGTTTTGTGGTTACCATGAGACTTACATAATATGTCTTATAACAGTCTATTTTAAGCTGATAACAACTTACCTTGAACACATACAAAAACTCTACATTTTTATAACCTCCCCCATATTTTATGTTTTTGATGGCACAATTTACATCTTTTTATATTATTTATCTATTAACAAATACCTGTAGTTATAGTTATTTTTATTACTTTTGTCTCTTAACCTTCATACTAGAGTTTTAAGTGATTGTCCACCACTATTATAATGCTAGAGTATTCTAACTTTAACTATACAGGCTTCTTCCAGAGAGATGCTGGCTGCTTTGCTTCATTGTTGGAGTGAGCTGGGGGAAGAAGGTGGTCAAGTACCCAAAGCTTCCTCAGGATCCAGGGAGTCTCACAGCTTGCCCCTAGCCTAGCTAGAGAGTATTCCTAGCTCCCAAGCTCCAAGGAGAATAAATGCTAAATAAAAGAGGAACTCTCAGGCAGCAGCTTGTAAAGTATGCAGTCAAACCTCTGCCTGGGAGGCTGAGAGATGAGTGTTTTTGCCTGCTCCCTCAACACTGAGCCCTAGGGGTATAGTCAAAGTAAGTGCTCCCGTACCCCTTAGGAAATGCTTTGTTGTTTGCTATAGTCCTGCAGGACTCGTGGATGCAAGCACCATTGACTTTCAGAGCTAGGTGTTTTGGGCGTCTGCCCCTCAATGAGAGACTTGAAAGTTGAGGCACTATATATGAAATCCATGTTCTTCATGGAGAAGCTGGAAGCTGAGAATTTCCTCCTGAGTGTGCAGAGAGATCCTCAGAGTTATATGAGATACTGTCTCCTGGGCTGTAGCCCTCAGCAGGGTCTCCGAATAAAACATAACTTGTAACTTTTTAGGTTGTGCGCTCTTCTTCAGTCAACAGTGTAAGACTCTGTAAGAGGAGGGAGGTTTACAGTAAGAGTATAACTTAGCCTTTCCTACATGTTTGATGTGGGTATTTTCTCATTTGCCTTATACATAATAGTCACTTAGCTAGTTTCTGGATTTAACTCAGAGGGAATTGCTCTGTGTGTAGTTGTATATTTGTTGTGTCTGTGGGAAGAGGGAAGTTCAGGAGCCTCTTATGTCACCATTTTGGTCCTTCAAACATTTCTATTAATTTTAGTTGATATTAATATGTATGCCCTTGGTTCAATTTTAGTTATTATTTGCTTGATATTTTCTTTTCCATTCTTTGATTCAAGGTGTCTCATTTTGGTTTAAGCATATTATTTGTAAAGACAGTAAAAGTGAATTTGCTTAATTAAAACAAATTCTAATACAGATATCTCTGTATTTAAACAAATAAGTTTAGTTTTATTGAGATTTAGTAAAATTACTAGTATATTTGGATTTTTAATACCATTTATTTTCTCTGCTCTATTCCTTTAATCTCCTGTGTTGTAGTTAGATTTACAACACTTGGTTGTTCTCATATTGGAAGGAACAAAACAGCTTTCTGATTTTTTTTTCCAGCATTGGATGTTTGCCACACAGGTGCAACACACTGAGGTGGTATTGATATAGGATACTGATAATATTTTATTAGAATCATAAATATTTTTATTAGAATCATAGACTCATAAATATCTAAGGAAGGAAGCAAAAGGATGATGGGAAACAAGGTAGTTAGTGGGTAGCATTTATGATTTAGTTTGGAAAAACACACATATCATAAAAGGGCATTTTGCCAAAAGTCAGATCTTTGAATTAATCATTCTGGAGGAACATAATGTAATGCTTTCGTTGGTAACAATGTGAATGAATAATTAAAAACACAGAAGTTGATTGCTAGCAAGGAGACTGATGAACTGAGAATCCAGTTTTGGACATGTCAGCCTTGCAGATTATTTTAGTTTGTTAGGGCCATCATAACAAAGTACCATAGACCAGGTAGTTTAAACAACAGAAATTTATTTTTTCAGAGTTCTGGAGGATAGAATCCCGAGACAAAGTGTTGGCTGTATTGGTTCCTTCCGAGGCTGTGAGGAAGATTCTGTTCCAAGGCTATCACCCAGCTTCTAGTGGTTTGCTAGCATTTTTTGGAAGTGTTTGGATTGTAGACGCATCAGCTTGATCTCTGCCCTCATGTTCACATGTGTTCACTTATGCGACTGTCTACTTCAGTAGGACTTCATCTTAGCCAATTAGATTTGCAATGACACTATTTCCAAATAAGGTCACATTCTGAGGTAGTGGGGGTTTGAACTTCAACATATGAATTTGGGGGAGAAACAGCGCAAACTCTAACATAGATGATTTTCTACAATGATCATGGCAGAGACTACAGTAAAGAGCAAATTCATAAATAAGAAGAAAGTATTTAATAAATGAGAGAGATTTAATAAATAAACAAATATGGGTAACTCTCAACAGCGGAAGCAACAATATAAGGAAGATGATGTATAAACGTATGTTATTATACTCAATGCATCAAGTTATCTATGTTTCTTTGTTTTTAGAAATTTCAGAAAGGGGCAAGGGAGAGCAAGGAGAATGTTACCCCACAACACAAGGTAGTGAGGTTTTAAGAATCAAGAAACAATCTAAATAAGAATAAAATAGAAATACATAAACAATTGTGCACCAAGACTTACTAAAATACGAGTAATTAAAACAGTGTTGCAATAGGGCAAGGGTTGATGAATTGTTAAATGAATAAGAATAGAATTCAGAAATAGATATACATATATGGTTACCTGACTGATGGCAATAGTGACCTTGCAGATCAATGGGAAAATGTATAGTGCTAAAAATTGTATGTAGATTGTAGATCCAGATGTAAAAGATAAAGCAAAATGTCTGGTTGATATAGCTAAATATAATCTGAATTTGGAGGAGGCAAATATTTTTAAACAGAGCACATAAAGCATTAAAGATGAAGAAAAATATTGCTAAATTGGACCACATTAAATTATATCATGAATGGGAACTCTCTGTGCTTTCTACTCACCTTTTCTATAAACCTTAAAATGCTCTTTAAAAAATCTATTCATTCAGCAAAAAGTTTAATTTAAAATAGTAGACATTGTGTTTATCAAAAGGCAACATTTAAATAGTGAAAGACAAGACAAAAAATATTTTTATTGCATATACTTGACATATATAAACCTACAGAAGAGTGAATCCACCTTTGAACGTATATCCAAGAGAAATGCATGAATGTACCCTTTGAAAGTCATATACCACATTATTCCAAGGTGCATTATTCATAATAAGCCCAAACTGGATAATTCAAATATCAAATAACAGCAGAATGAATAAATAAATTGGGATATATCAATAAATTATTCTACAGCAATGGATCTGAACAATTTACTGCTAAACACAATAATGATAAATCTCTGAAACATGACATTGAACAAAAGCAGTTGGTGTTAGAATATTGTTACCCCAAGAAGATGGATGGGAGTAGTGACCCAGAAAGAGCATGATAGGGGCTTTTGACTTGATAATATTCTATATATTGGCCAGGGAAATGGTTAAATGGTGCTCATTTTAAAATGATGCATTGGCCTAAATAAAAATTTATGATCTGTGCCCTCTTCTGTAAGTATGTTATACTTCAAATTAAGCTTGTTTTTAAAAATGTAAACACTTATGAACTGCACCATCTGAGTTTATCCTATGCATGGAAACTCAGCCCAGAGCAGCAAAGCTATTTCATGTATCATGTAAATTTCAATGAATTGGTTTTGACTTCTACACTGTTAGGCTAACAAAATTTATAAGGGTGAAATCTAATCTTAAAAAAATAGTGTTTTGTAGTGGTAAAGGAGGTTGAGATTCAGTGTGCATGTGGTGAAAAATATCTCATGTTTTAATTTGTTTTTTTTCTTAATTTCATACGTGGAAATTGCTTTTGATGAACAAATCACTAGACAATGCATACACTGTCAAAAACTAACCTTCCAGGATGTTAGAAGGGTCTGTATTACCATTTGTGATTCCTTGTCTGTCCTCTCTACTTGACAGGGAAGAAAGGAATATGTCTTACTCATTGTGTTGCAAAGTTTTGGCAAAGTTCCAAATACAGAGTACAGGCTCAATATACATTCTTGAATAAAATTTTACTGTCATGACATTCACATTGGCAAATTCTTTACCAAATTCTAAGGTTTTCGAAATCATATGCTGATAATTCAAAAAAAAATCACATTAACTAAGCCAGGTTAAACATGGTTGACATAATTCTAGTCTCAGTACAAAAACAGTCTTCCTAACTAGTACTGGTTTCTATCATGATTTTGAATATATTAATTTTAATGGGAACTAATATAAACATTACTAATGATAATCACATTTTCTTTACATCCTACATATGCCACTCTTGACAGGTAAAGACAAACAAACGAGAATCTGAGAAAATTCACTGAAGTCTTCTAAGGGTCCTTTAGATAAGCCACTAAAGAATTCTTGGATAAACATCTCATTAATAATCTTATCAATTTGTTTGTTTGTTAGTTCATTAAGCTTATGCATGAGGAATCCTGCTGTTCTTGCAAATAATTTACAAAAGTTCTTCTAATGAAGCACTTCAAATTAGTAAGGCATTCATCAATTAAATAAAGCTCCACCACTTTCCATAGATTGATATGCACTCCGAACACTTCATCAAGCCACAAAATTGTGTAAACACAAATCCAAGTAAATGAAATAAACTTTTTCTTCTCTCTAATATTAACTCTTACCATTGTCCTAAAAAAGTTGAGAAGATGCGTGCCTCTCCGTGGTATCTAAAAACATTCATTCAACTTCAATTAATTAATATATATACTCATTAATCAATTATTGTGATCACATAAAATAATGTCATTGATAAGAATTAAATATTAGTGTGTGCTTCAGATGCCTAAGGCATTGTGCTTTGTTTTGCATTTACATTTTACATCTTGATTTGGTAGATAAGGCAACTGAAGCTCACCCATGTAGTGACTTTCTCAAGATTATGCAACTAGACAGTGGCAGAGCCGGAATTTGATTGCAGATCCATTTATTCCTTATATTCATTCTTACCCAAACACTATCCAGTGGCAATACCACCACTATTAGCATTATTTTTTCCTATCAAATTAACTGAACAATAATATTCAATTGTAATATACATATGTACAACTTTATCATTGTCTTGATATTTTTCCTGATCATGATCCCTTCTGGAATGGTTAACTGAAGAAATATAAGCTATTTTCACATTAAGCACATAAAAAGAGACTCCCTGATAAAATTAGGTAGTAGTTCTGCAGAGAGCCTGAATCCCCAATCTCTCCTAAGGACACATGATCAGGATGAATACCTTTGTTCGAAAATAGCTCCTACTCCCTTTTTATTTCCTTTCACCTTTCCACTTTAAATGACCATAAAATTTGATATAAAATATTTTGGCCATTCAATATATATATGCCCTCTACACACTTAGCAGTCCATATATCTTGAGAAAAGTCTGAAAGAGAAGTTTTTTGTTTTTTTTTTCACGAATGTGCATCTTTGAATAAAAACATTACTGAAAATAATGAAAAGAAACTCCTTAACAATACATCACTGTAATTTTTAGTAACCCTGAGAATGATGCATGGAATTGTCTTGACCTATTTATCTATCAGCTTTGGAAATGTGTTTTATTGTTTACTTGCCGATTTACTAAAACGTAATTTTTTTACTGGATTCAGAAGCTCTATAGACATGCAAATTTTATGTGGAAATATTATTTTTCCCTGAGGAAAGAACAGGGGAGATTGTAAATTGTAATAAAACCTAATAGTAAAAGAGTTTTATTCTGTTCTTCTATTAAATGGCTTTATGCAAGCTTATTTAGGCTTTAAAAATGCTCATGAGTCTTCAAACATACGAAGTATATCTTTGATTCCAACTATTTGATTTTACTTACTAAACTTTATTTATGAATTCTGAATTCCTAGCTCTTCAGATTGATGAAAGGAATGAAGTTGAATGTTTGATAAATACAGATTAGATATGTAAGTGACATGGTCTCACTCCACTCCTAGCCAAAATTAACATTGTATTCCAGCAGAATTAAAATCCATAAATATTCCACCACCACACAGTAAAACTGTTTGATTTTTCTCATCCGATGGAACAAAGCTGAACTTGATCAGACAACTGCCCAACAGGCTCTCCCTCCCCCCTCCCCTGACCAATCCTCTTTGATTTTTCTAGAGTCATTTCTACAGCCTGGCCACAAATTGGAAGTTGGATTGATTCATTTCACCCTGGGACTGTTAAGATAGGTCACATAGGTGGCTTCACTTTGATTCTTCCTTTTATTTTTGGCACTGGGATTAGTTCTTTTCTGTTCCTATCACCACTGGTTATCTCTCCCACTGAGTTTCTCTTTCTTCTGAAGCTCAGATACTTAAAACAAGATAAAACTTTTTTACTTCACTGCTTTTATCATCCCAACAATATATCTATCTGTAATGGGAGCCCATCTGTGATTTACCCTACCAGAACTAAAACTTAACTGTCCCTGAAATTTATTATATATTGTTTGATTCATCTACATCATGCTATGCAGACCCTGAGCTAAATTGTAAATTTACCCTCACTTTGTTTTTGGAGTGAATCATTGGTCATACTTCATATGTAAATATGAAGTTAACTGGCTCTTCTCTGAGAATTTATTATTTTTTCACCAAATTCAGAGTTTGTGATGCTCTGAAACTCCTTTCACCCTCCTGAAGGGTTGTGTTTTATTCTTCCCTTGGGAAATATGCTTAGTTTTTCTAGTCAGTTTCTAGTAAGATAATAATGTTCACAATCTCTTTAGTATTTTTAAATGGAAAAATTTCCTGCCACATATCATACTAGTTATAGGTGGATCAAGAAATACGAAATCTCCTACGAGGCAGAAATTCAGGTGTGGCCTATTTCAGAGTTGAATCCTCTTTTACTATTGCTTAGATTTATACCTGGAACAACCAGTACTTCACCCTGTGGCCAATTTAAGAACTTGCTAATTGGCATATATCTTCCGGGTCTAGCTTCCTTTCTAGCCTGTTGTTCAGTAGCCCATTAGCAACTATTGTATTCCATTAATATCTATTTTAGTAAAGAACTAGGAAAGGCTGTGTTGCAGATAGCCTGTAAGTTTCTGAGAGCACTATTATACTTGCATTGGAAAACGTGTGGCTGACTGTATTTTCAAGTAGTAAATATATAGGTATTTGAATTTGGGGGAAGGTTACTTTAGCATGCTTTTGCACCTGTATTTTCCTTTACTTATAATTGTCATCACAGGAAAAGCACATTCTTGCAAATCTACTTGTTAAACACAACTCAATTCAAATTAAAGAGTATATGTTTAGGTTCCCTTAGACACCTGGTACTGTGATAGATAGATAGGTTATACAAGTTGAGTATTTCAATATATTAAGCTTTAGATAAAGCCTATGACAAAGTCCAGGCATACACTTATTAGCTAAAAGTAAAGTCCTGTCAGAGAACACAAATGTACATGTTATACATTTTAATATTGGAATAGAAAGTAAAGTACTCATTCTATAAATAGATCTTTAGACTGAATTGCATATAACATTTGTTTTTGTTACCCACACTATATCTGCATTATTTACCTTAACACAAAGGTCATACTCTATTATTAAATTGATTAGGGACTCATTATGTTTCCTTAAAGTATGTTCTCCTTTAGCATGATTCCTTCTTGTCCATTAACATTGCTCAGTCTGAATTTTATTTGAATAATTGTATCATGTCAAATATTTGAGTTCAAGAGTTTGAAGATGGATAACTGTATGTTGTAAATGCTGAATACACAAAAGCTCTTCTAATTATTAGTATTTCCTACATTTCTGTCCACATTTTCAGCCTTTATTCTCAGCACTTCTAAACAACTCTTGAGGATTACAGAGGTTCAGAAAAGTTCACAATGATCGCGATCATGCTTTTTTTTTAAAATTTAATTTAGTTTTTATTTTATATTGGAGCATAGTTGATTTACAATGTTGTATTAGTTTCAGGTTAGAGCAAAGTGATTCAGTTATACATATACGTATATCCATTCTTTCTCAGATTTTTTTCTCATATAGGTTATTACAGAATATTCAGTAGAGTTCCCTGTGCTATTCAGTAGGTTCTTGTTGATCATCTATTTTATGTATAGTAGTGTGTATATGTTAACCACACACAGTTAATGTATCCCTCCCTCCACCATGTTGATTTTTTTTTTTATTAATTAATTAATTTATTTATTTTTGGCTGTGTTGGATCTTCGCTTCTGTGAAAGAAAGCGAGGGCTTTCTCTAGTTGCGGCAAGTGGGGGCCACTCTTCATCGCGGTGCGCGGGGCCTCTCACTATCGCGGCCTCTCTTGCGGCGGAGCACAGGCTCCAGACGCGCAGCCTCAGTAATTGTGGCTCACGGGCCCAGTTGCTCCGCGGCATGTGGGATCTTCCTGGACCAGGGCTCGAACCCGTGTCCCGTGCATTGGCAGGCAGACTCCCAACCACTGCACCACCAGGGAAGCCCCTCACCATGTTGATTTTAATGCATGTTCTATTATGTCTTTAACAGAGGCTCTATGCTATATTTCAGGTACAAAATTATTATCAAAATCCTCTAGTTTTGTTCATTCTCATATTTTTAGGACCAAGACAGTTTCTTTAAATATAGATAATGAAGACTTTAGCTCCCAACTGTTTGACGCTCTTTTATAACATACCTAATACGTCCTAGGTTTTTAGTGCTGGTCACTGACATGAAAATATTTAAGATAACAAATGTGTAAAGTTGTTTTTAAAAAATCTTCACAGTTGGATACATTTTTCAATAGGCATTTTAGAATATGGCATGTGCTTTAAGATTGCCACGTTAGTGCCTAACACCAGGAACTACTGTGAAAGGATACTGATTTTAAAGGAAAAAAAAAAAAAAAAAGTTATTTTCTTGTCAATAATAAGTGGTGTATATTGACTTAATTTTATTTAGAAATTATTAATGTAACTTCAAAATTAGTAAAGTAAAAACACATTAGGTTTGTGGAGAGTTAGAATGGAGGGAGTTAAGAGTTAAATGTATGGTGAACCTTTACAAAACAAAATGAAGGTGTCTAGTTTACAAGCCATTGATTTTACAAATAATGAAAGGATATAAATCCATTTAAACCATTTCCTTCTGATGAAAACAAAGAGAATTTTAACTCACTTAACTTCTACAACTCAGAATGACCCCAAAAATAAACATAGAATTGAGAATCAGGTTTCTGGATTAAGTCAGTCCTTGAAATAACACATCAGTCCTCAAAGGTGGAATTTGCCAACTGAGATGTAGTGATTTGTTCTTCTTTAAACACAAACTGCCAAAATTTTAAATTCTATAAAGTTGTTTTTTATACCAATAACAGAATTAATTTCCATCTAAATTGTTAATATTGAGCAATGAGTAAAGTAATAATAGTAAGAATAGTTAATATTTATTCTACAAATAATAAGTGCCAGTCACAGTTCAGCATACTTACTACCCATAATTTATGAAATTATCACTGATGCCCTGTGAGGTAGGTTTACAGATGTGGAAACTGAGACACAGAGATATAAAGTAGCTTAACTAAACCTGATGTCTCTCTGTCTCTCTATATGTTACTGACAATATATTTTAGAAATATAGAAAGACATGAAACATTAAGATTTATCTACATCAGCATTAAACAATACAAATAATATAATAGATAATGTTAAAATAACAAAAAGATACAATTGTCATAGCCACAAAATCTATTTTAAAACCTCAGAGTTAGTTTAACCAAGAATATACAACTCCTCCATGGATAATAGTGTTTAATTTTAATAAAGGACATAGAAAAAAATGTGAACAAATGGATAGTTATATCATGATTTGGAATGGGACACTATTACCTGCATCTCTGTATTAGTAGACAAAATTTTCATTTTATAATTAAAAGAAAGTAAAACAAAGAGAGAAGAATATATTGCTTTTAGTGCTTATAATCTATGTTTTAAATTTTCTATAATAGACCCTTTTAGGAATTATTGAAATCAATATTATGTGTAAGTAATAGAAATAGAATATGACTATTACATGCATCAGCTGTTTCAAAAGTCTATTAAAGACTATTAGAATAAAAGAATAAATACCTAATCTCAAACATCCTTAATTATCTGTAGTACATTATACCATACCTCCATTTCTATTATTCACCAGTTACTAAACAGTATAGTCACAATGTCATTCTAAATCTCCATATCAAGACTAAAATTCAACATTCTCCTCTTTGACTACCCTTTTGTCTTCCCTTTTTTGGTTCAAAGTCTGTAAAATCTATCTTCACAGTTCACATGACTTCTGGTCTTGTAATTCTTTCGTATTTGTACATTCATTACTCTCCATGTTACACTAAAAGTTCTTTTAACCAGATTGGATACTCATCTAGCATTTCAGCAAACATACTTTTACTTTTTAGAGTGCTTGACCACTTATCTTTCTATTATTTTTATACTGCTCATTTTGCCACATTCTCTCCATTCCTATTCTAGAGTAAAGAACAATGTCATAAAGAAGTGTATGAGACCATGATGATTAGTTTTCTTGAAGAACAATAATGATGATAGGGAGAATCAGTCTCATGGGAAGAGACAAATTTCAAGGTTAACTAGTAAAAGTTAAGAGTTGAGTTAATAAATTCAGGAATAACAGAATAGATAATCCAGAATATGGAAATATATAGAAGAAACAGAGAGAGAAAGTGAAAAAAATAAACTAGCAAAGGAAACAAAAAAAAAAAAAAAAAGAGAGAGAGAGAAACAGACAAAATTGAAGAACACTTTACTTTTCAACCCCAAGAATAAGAAAAGCTAAGATCAAAGCTACTAGATAAAATACTTGGGCCTGTATCCAAGGTGTTTTTCTCATATTTCACTCTTGGCTATCTCATCCATATACTCCATGCTTAATGCTTTAATATAATGTAAGTTCAATAAAAAAATATTAGGTGTAATTAAGTTCAGAACTGTGTGTGATCTAAATACTTCTACCTTTGGAGAAAGTTTAGGAAGTAGTTTGTGAAGAATTTATGCTACAGAAAAGAAATGAGGTCATGAAGGGTGAAAATATGATTTATGTATAAATAAGCTAACTTCAACCTGTTTTCTAGAAAGAAAATATCCTGGTGCAGCTATTTGATTGCTTATTGGATTGTCTTTTGTTAAAGCCAATGTTACTAAAGTTTACATTATGGAATGATACACCCATTTTATTTAACTTGTTTCTACCAACACTGATGCCCAGGAGGAAATTAAAAATTGAGAAAAGGCAAATAGGTGCTCACTCTTTTAGTTACTCCAAGCAGGCATTCAGGGTATAGGCATCCTGCTAATTTGATTAATCTCACTTCCTCTGTCATCTCCACTTAAGATTGGCCTTGCCCAGAAGAAGGCTCAACACATTTTTGCTACCACTTGGCACTCCTTTCTAACTATTGACAACTCCTTATTAAGTAATAGTTTTGTTCTATTCATTTATTCAAAAAATTTTATAAAGCATCTATTATGTTTTAAGTACTGTGCCGATGCTGAAGAAGAAGACAATAAGGGCACAGTCCCTGCCAGAAAATAACTCACATTTCAAAGGGCAGACAGATAAATAAATAAGACCCAATCTCTTTTCCATACAGTAACAAGAATAATTTGTTTAAAAATTATAAATCAGGTAAAGTTACTATCTTGCCAAAACTTGTTGATTGCATTCTACTTTGATGAAAACTCAAAACAATCACTGTCCCCTGGATACAGAACCCTATGGTACCTGACCCCTGTCTACCTTTTCAATGTAATATCCTTCACTCTTGCCCTAGCTTACCAAGCCCCAGATCTATTGATCTTCTTAGTGCTTCACAAAGGTATTATATTTGCTCCTACTGTGGGAGAGGGGAGCTTTGCATTTCTCTCTCTGCAGACTTTAGTAAAGACTTCCTTCTTAATACAAATGGAGTACCTGCTAATGTGACTTTTCTTAAGAGATTTCTTCTTGGCCAACAAATCTAGACTAGTCATCTCTCCTAATAACATTTTATCATATGATACTTTTATATTTTCTTCAGCACATATAATAATATTTAAAGTTCTTCATTTGTTTATGCATTTTTTTTTTTTTTTATCTTGCCCACTAGACAGAGAAAACTTCAAAGATTGGAACTATTTCTCCCATTTTCATCTACATATTCATACCTTTGCTAATGAGGTCTAAATCTGAACCTTAGGGAATAACCTTTACCAATTTTGTTCCTTCCTTGAGTACTCTGCCTTAGCCATAGATGTAGCAGTTGCTCCCTATATATGTTATTCTTTGATTCTTTAGAGATCTTGTAGTAAGCAGAAAAATACCTCCTCAAAGATGTCCATCTCTAGTCCCTGGAACCAGTAAATATGTTGACTTACATGAAAAAAGGAAATTTACAGATGTGATTAATGTCATCAGTCTTGAGATGGGGAGACTCATCAGTGTGTGTCCAATATAACTACATGAGTCCTTTAAAATGAAGAAGCTTTCCCAGCTGTAGTCACAGAGAGATGCAACATGAGAAGTATTAAACCACAGCTAGCTTCGAAGGTGAAGGAAAGAGGTCATGAAGCAGAGTGTAAGTGACCTCTAGAAGCTGGAGGAGACAAGGAAATGGATTCTCCACTAGGGAACACAGCTCTCTCAACATCTTGACTTTAGCTCAGTAAACCACATGTCAGATTTCCGACAAACAGAACTATAACAGTAAATTTTTGTTGTTTTAAGACACTAGTGTGTGGTAATTTGTTACAGAAACAATAAAAAAGTAATACAGTATTCTCTTCTGTTCAGTTTTAATTCCTTTTTCGGAATTAATAAGCTTTTGTATTAAATTTAAAATTTTATATCCTTTATATTAAATTAAATTCCTATTTGAATTAGTAGTTTGATTTCTGTCTCCTGATGGACAGAATTGACAATGGGGGTGATTCCTGGAGATAGACCCTCAAAGATGGGATTTTACTATTGCCTTGTTTGTGATCTTGGTTTTGAGCTCAAGTCCCAGATGCTTTCCAATGGAGAATGGAATTCTTGTAATCCATGGCATGCAATGGAATTATAAACAATGAAACTGCTTTCTGTCACTGATTATGATAATGTGCCAACTGAAACAAGTGTCTTGGGACTCAAGTGGATGTTACACTTGATTGTTATAGTGGTACTGACTAAAATAACTATAATATCTTCAGTGGAACATTTACAGAAAGTTACAAAAAGAAAATGCCAAGCTCATGTCCTTTAATTCTCAGCTAAAGTCACAGTTTGGAAACTGGAGAGCTGGGTTTTCTAATCTCTGATTCTCAGATAGCTCACTGATTTCTCTGATACATATCATATTAATAGCTCATTGATACTGCTGCACTTACTAGAGATTCCAGATTAAAGGTATAACTTTGTGGAGCTGGAGGTGGCACTACTGGCTTTTTTAGTTGGCCAACTGAAACGTTAATTCACTTGTGGCCTATAATAAGTGAGGTTATTAGTTCCAAATTCTCAGGCATGATGTGGTGAGAGAATTAAAAAGTCTTAAGGGTATAGGAATTAAATTTTATTGGAATGTTTGCATGGATTTATCATATGTGATCTGTGCATTCACCCCAAATGTATCCTCCAAAGAAACACAAGAGATACTCCTTTCACTAATGCTTGGAGAACTACATTAGTAAATCAAGCATTTTTATTTTTGATAAATTATTCACTTTTATAAGTCAGATACGGTTATTGAAATAACATCATTGAGATAATCTCTCTGAATTCAATGGAAATTATGTTCTGGGTAGCATAGGTTAAGTGGCAACATTTAACCATCAAAGACAAGGTGGGCACATCACTCATTAAGGGCAGCAGTGATGTACCAGTGATCAGAATAAAATAGATGAGCAGCCAATAAAGTAAAGGTTTACAAACTATGGCTCTGGGCTAAATCACATTCTCCTCTAACTAAATTGTTTGGCTTTCTGAGAAAAAAGATGCATCTTGGAGAATATCTGTGGAGTATAATAAACTTAATCAGACAGTGACTCTAATCAAAGCTGCTATTCCAAATGTTTTACATTTACTGGAGCAGATCAACATAGACCCTGGCAGTTGCTATGAAACTATTGACCTGGCTAAGGTATTTTCTCTATACTCATCTACAAGTATTTCCAGAAATGTCTTGCTTTTACCTGGTAGGGCCAATGGAATACCTTCACAGTGTAAGCTCTGAGTTACACAAATTCTCCTGGTCTCTACCATTAATATCATCCACAGAGATCTTCATCACCTTGACATTCTGTGAATGTCATACTGGTTCACTACATTGATAACATCATGCTGACTGGAACTGATAGACAGAAAATTAGAAAATAGTTTATATGCCTTAGTAATACTAGAAAGTATGAGAAACCTCACAAGTTTAGAGTCTACCACTTCCGTAATATTTCTGGAGTTCAGTGATCTAGAGCAAGTCAAGATATCCCCTACAAGATTAAATACAAATCTCTGCACTCTGCACTATTTACCATTGGGAGGTAGGGGAGGCGGGGGAAGAGGCACTATGCTTGGCACTGTTTTTGAATTTTAAATGAAACATACATATTGAGTGTGTTAGTTAGACATACCTACAAAACCATCCATAAGGTTGCCAGTTTTGAGTGGGGTCAGAGCAAAATAAGGCTCTGCAGGAAGTCCAGATTACAGAGTAAATGGCTTAGCCACTCAAGCTTTATAATGCAGCAGATTAAATGATACTTGATGTGTCTATGGCAAAAAAACATGCCGCATGGAGTTTCTGGAAAGCACCAATAGGAGATCACAGTGCAGAAATCAAGAATTTTAGAATAAATCTATGTCTTCTTCTGCAGATAATTATTCTTTTTTTTTTTTTTTTTTTGAGAAACAGCTTCTGGGGCTCTTTGCTTGCTGCTGGACCCTGGTAGAGACTGAAAGTCTAACCATGGGACATCAGTTGACCATTCAGGCTGAGCTTACCACTATATACTGGGGGTTATATGACCTATCTAGCCATAAGATTTGTCACTTAAAAAAGCAAGGTACCATCGATGTTGTATGAGACCTACTGAAATGTCTGAAAGGGATGAGTAATTTGCATGGTGACACAGATTGATTTGAAATCAACTTCTTTTACGTTGTCTCTTCTACCTCAATCCACATCTATGATCTTCACGAGAATTTTTAACTGAGGAAGAAAAAAATTGAGGCTAATTTACGAAGGACTATGAACGATATGCTGTTGCCGTCAGAGTAAACAGCTCAAGTTCTACTACTCCACTCAGGGGTAACCCTGGAAAAGAGTAGAGAAAGAAATCACTCCTGGTGGACTGAACTTTGGGCAGTGTATTTGGTTGTCCATTTTGACCTGAAAGAGATGACCAGAAATATAAATACACAGTAATTCTTTAGCAACTGCTAAGCGTTTGGCTGGAAGCATATGGAATTGGAGGGAACAGGAACGAAAGACTATAGACACGAAAGTCTGTGAAAGAAGTATGTATATGGATCTGTCATCATGCAGGTAGTCATGTGAAGACAGTCATGTTCCATGTGCACACCATCCAAAGTGTAGCCACTGTTGAAGAGGCTCATAACCACCAGGTAGTCAAATGATGTGCTCTGTGGATATTGGTCATATTTTTTTCCCCACAAAACCCAGTACTTTCTAAGTGGGTCTGAAAACAAAATGACCATGAAGGCATGGATGGAAGTGGTGGATGGGCTCAATGTCATGGACATATACACTCTAACCAACTCTGACCAGGCAAATGCTCCTTCTGAGTGCCTACTTTCCCAAGTTCAGAGACCAACTCTAAACTCCTGATATTTCACCATTTCCCAGGGCATTAGCCAACCACCTGGTGATAGATTGATTACATTGAGTCTAATTCATAATAAAAGGGGCAAAAACCCATCCTGCCTGGAAGGAACACATACTCTGCATATGGAATTACTTGCCATGACAGTAATTCTTCTGCCAGCACAACTATCCACAAACTCAGAGATTAATTCCTTATCCATCATCATGGCATTCTGCACAACATTTCTTTCTGATAAAGGAACTGATTTCATAGAAAATATCATGCAGAAAAGGCTCAAGCCCATGGAAAAAATTAATTTTACTATATAATCCAGCATCCAGATGCTGGTCATCTAATTGGAAGGTGTAAAGGTTTACTAAAAACTCAGACAAGGTACTAGTTGGACGGCTAATAAAGTTGTCTTAGAGGATGCTGTATACCCCTTGAATTAGAAATTCTATTATGGTGTTGTCTCCCCTAGATCCAGAAAACATGGGTCCTGCAATCAAAGAGTGACCATTGAAATGGCTCCTCCCACTGTGTTACTGAATAAGTTACTCCCATAGCTTCTTCTTTCTTTCCTAAAAACTTTAAGTTCTGATGGCTTGGAGGACTTCATCCCCAAGGGAGGGATGCTTCTACCTGTAGCACAACAATGGTTAAGTAAATTGTAAGATTAATCTGCCACTTGACCATTTGAGGATTTTGATGCTGCTGAAACAACAGACAGCAAAAGGAGTTATCCTACAAGCTGTGATGAGTGATCCCAATTACTAAGGAGAAATTGGGTAAATGCTACACAATGGTGGGAAAAGAGAACTATGTTTAGAACCCAGGGAATTCTCTGAGATTCCTTTTAGTACTTAAAAGAAAACTAAGAAGACTACAGCAATCCAAAAAATCGGGACTACTGAACAATCAGATCCTTTGGGAACAAGTGTTCTTTAACAGGTAAAACCCCAACCAATTGAGGTTTTCATTGAAAGTAAGGTAGTATAGAATGGTAGTAGAAGAAGGTAGTCATAGGTCAGTTACAGACTTGTGACCAATTATAGGACTGAGATATATAGTAGCTTTATTTTCTCTTTGCTTGTCTATGTATGTGTTTATATATGTTAATCATTTTCTTCTTTTATCTCCTTCTACTTTTATCTCCTTCTACTTATTATTAATCTATATACAAATTATCACAGGCTAACCTTGCAATTTAGTTTTTAGGTAACATAATATTCAATTGGATTGTGATGGAATTTGAAGAGTAATTTAATATAGGTAATAATGGATTAAATGTGTCTTGGGACTCTTTTCACATTTTGGGGAACAGTTGACATTTTTACTTTTACTAATTATAGCTCTCTCTGGTTAAGTGGAAACATAGAGTTGTTTTGTTATTAAAATCAGAGGAGGTGTTGGAGGAGCCAAGATGGCAGAAAAGGAGGACATGAAATTTGTTGCTCCTCACAAATACATCAAGAATACATCTACAAATGGAACAATTCTCTCAGAACACCTGCCAAACATTAGCAGAAGACTTTGGACACCTAAAAGGACAAGAAAAATCCCTTCACAGCTGGATAGGACAAAAGAAAGAAAAAAAGAAAAGAGGAATCAGAAAAGGGACCAGCAACCCTGCCAGGAAGCCAAAGGTGAGAGGAGGTCCCTGCACTCAGAAAAACTCCCTAATGGTGGAGAAGTCAGCTGGGGTAGAAAGAGACCTTCAGGGGATCAAAGGAGAATGCAGTAGACGGTCTGTGGAAGGCAGGACAAAGTAAGAACTGCACGCATAGTCTGTGCCAGAGCTCAGCACATCCCAGCCTGAGTCGTGAGTCTCTTGTTGAGGAGAGAGGCTGGATGCTGGAAAGTGGGGTTTGGAGTGCAGATCCAGAGTGGGGGACGGCTGTTGGCTGTGAAAATACAGCCTGAAGGGACGGGAGTGAGGAGCTCCACAACCAGGAAAATTTGCGGCAAACCTTGGAACACCATAGAAGCAAAGCTTCATTGTTGAGTGGCACACGAGGGGCAAGGCCACCATTACAACACTTTTCCCCACCTGCAGGCTTCTTCAACCCCTGCAGGCACTGGGAGGGGCACCCATCTGAGCAGGCTTGCCCAGCCTCAAGCCAAGGCCTCCTCCGCCCACGTAGACTCCAAGGTCCTAAGCATCACCCATCCCAAAGCTTTGTGAATCAGCCCTGGGCACTCCTGCCTGAGACAGGAATCCATCAGTGCTGGTGGGGGCTAAGTGGTAAAGCGCAGGGTTAAGAGATCAGATCCAGGGACAAGACCACTGCTGGCTGTGCAGATACAACAGAGGGGACAGGAGTGAGGGGTTCCACAGCCAGGAATGCCCCTAGAAGTAGCATGGTTTGCTTAGGAAATGAGCACCATTGTTGAGTGACGCACAAGGAGTGGTGTCGCCACTGTGCTCACATGCCAGCCCTTGACCCCTGTCTCCGTGGGCACTAGGAGGGTCTCCCACCAGAGTGAGCATGCCGAGTGGGCATACCCCAGTCTTTTGCAACTTCCTGTTGGTCCCCACAACAACAGGCAATTTGCGCACATCCCAGTTGTGGTTGCCATACCCCTCCCTGGCCTGAGGGAGTAAGAGTACCCCAATCAGCCTCTGCTTTCACTCCCTTTTGCCTGAGCTGGGAACAGACCCCTGAGGGTGACGCATATGCAGAGGTGGGGCCAAAAACAAAGTCGAGCCCCAGGGGCGGTGCGACTAAGGAAGAGGAACAAAAATATCTCAATGCAGCTGCCCAAGCCTCGATTAAATCCTCGTGATCAGCTCGGTAAATTGTGCATCTGTGGAAAATCTGAATAGACAACGAGTGTTCCCACAACCCATCTAGCCTTAGCAGCCATGCACTTTGGGGGCAGGTACCCATAGGAGTTGGGCCAGGTCAGAGCCTGAGCTGGCCCCTCAGTGCACATAGCAGATCCAGAGAACTACCTAGAGGTATTGGAGGGCCCCTATACAGAAGCCAGGGTTGGCTGTGGCAAAGACACTGACGGAGGAGACCTCAGGAAAATATTCTTATTACTATTATTCTTTTTTGTTTGTTTTGTTTTGTTCAGTTGGTGTTGTTGTTTTTATTTCTATTTTTTATTTTTATTTTTTAATTTTAAATATATATTTATTTTTATTTTTACTTTACTTTTTTGTTTTTTTTGTGTTTTTTTCTTGTTTTGTTGTTTTTCATTTGATTTATTTTTTTCATTGTTTTTATCTGTTTAATTTATGTTTTATTTGATTGTTTTTGATTGTTTGTTTTCTGTTTTGTTTTATTTTTCATTTTTTGTTTTTGTTAGTTTAGTCCTTACTCTCATTTTTGAATTCTTTTGTTTGTTTGTTTATTTTGTTTGGTCGTTTCTTTTCTGTCTGCTTCTTTGTTTCTGTTAGTTTGGTTTTGTTCTTATCATTTGTCTTGGATTTGGTGTGTCTGTTTTGTTCCCTTCTTCTTTCTTTTTTTTTTTTGGATATGTGTTGTGTTGTTGTTGCCATTTGTTTTTGTTTTGCTATTTGCCTTGGGTTTTGTATGTTTGTTTTCTTTTCCTTTTTTTTTTCTTTTCTTTCTTTTTTCTCCAGCTTTGCAGCGTGGCTTACGGGCTCTTGGTTCCCCAGACAGGGGTAAGCCCTGGGACTCCAGGGTGGGAGCACCAAGTGCAGGAAGCGGGACTACCTGAGAATTCCTGGGCCCAGGGTGTATTAATCGGCATGTGCACACCCAGAGGTATCCATCTGGACACCAAGACTGCCTGCAGGCTACAGTGCTGGAGACCTCACACCAAACAGCCATCAAGACAGGAACACAGACCCACCCATCAGCAGACAGGCTGCCCAAAGTCATACTAAGCTCACAGACATCCCAAAACACACCACCAGATGTGGCCCTACCAATCAGAGGGATAAAACTCAGCCACACCCACCAGAGTGCAGGCATCAGTCTCTCTCACAAGGAATCCTACATAAACACTTGGACCAACCACACCCGCCAGGGGGCAGACAATAGAAGCAAGAGAAAATAGTACCCTTCAGCCTGCAGAAAGGAGACCATGAACACAGTAGATTAGACAAAATGAGACATCAGAAATACGTTGAAGACAAAGGAGCAAGGTAAAATCTCACAAGACCAAATAAATAAAGATTAGATAGGGAGCTTCCCTGGTGGCAGTGGTTAAGAATCCGCCTGCCAATGCAGGGAACGTGGGTTCGAGCCCTGATCTGGGAAGATCCAACATGACGCGGAGCAACTAAACCCGTGTGCCACAACTACTGAGCCAGCACTCTAGAGCCTGCGAGCCACAACTACTGAGCCCAAGTGCCACAACTACTGAAGCTCGTGCGTCTAGAGCCTGTGCTCCACAAAAAGAGAAACCACCGCAATGAGAAGCCCATGCACCACAATGAAGAATAGCCCCCATTCGAAGCAACTAGAGAAAACCCATGCACAGGAATGAAGACCTAACACAGCCAAAAATAAAAAATGTATAAAATAAATAAATTTATTAAAAAAAAAAAGAGTAAATAGGCAATCGACATGGAAAAGAATTCAGAGTAACAATAGTAAAGATGATCCAAGAACTAAGAAAGAGAATGGAGACACAGATTGAGAAGGGAACAAGAAATGTTTAACAATGACCTAGAAGAACTAAAGAACAAACAAACAGTAATGAACAACACAATAAATGAAATTAAACTTTCTCTAGAAGGAATCAATAGCAGAATAACTGAGGCAGAAGAACAAATAAGTGAGCTGGAAGATAAGAACTGTCACAGAGTAGAATAAAGAAAAAAGAATGAAAAGAAATGAGGACTATCTCAGAAACTTCTGGGACATTAAATGAACCAATATTCGAATAATAGGGGTCCCAGAAGAAGAAGAGAAAGGGAAAGGGCCTGAGAAAATATTTGAAAAGATTATAGTCGAGAACTTCCCTAACATGAGAAAGGAAATACTCAATCAAATCCAGGAAGTGCAGAGAGTCCCATACAGGATAAACCCAAGGAGAAACACACTGAGACACATATTAATACAAGGAAAAAATATTAAAAGCAGCAAGGAAAAAGCAACAAATAACATAAAAGGGAAGCCCTTTAAGGTTATCAGCTGATTTTTCAGCAAAAACTCTGCAGTCCAGAAGGGAGTGGCAGGACATATTTAAAGCGATGAAAGGGAAAATCCTACAACCAAGATTACTCTACTCTGCAAGGATCTCATTCAGATTCGATAGACAAATCAAAATCTTTACAGAAAAGCAAAAGCTAAAAGAATTCAGCACCACCAAAGCAGCTCTACAACAAATGGTAAAGGAACTTTTCCAGGCAGGAAACACAAGAGAAGAAAAGGACCTACAAGAACAAACACAAAACAATTAAGAAAATGGTAATAGGAACACACATATTGAAAATTACCTTAAATATAAATGGTAAATGCTCCAAACAAAAGACACAGACTGCCTGAATGGATTAAAAAAAACAGGACCCATATATATGCTGTCTACAAGAGACCCACTTCAGACCTAGGGACACATACAGACTGAAAGTGAGGGAATGGAAAAAGAGATTCCATGGAAACAGAAATCAAAAGAAAGCTAGAGTAACAATACCCATATCAGACAAAATAGACTTTAAAATAAAGACTATTACAAGAGACAAGGAAGGACACTACAAAATGATCAAGGGATCAATCCAAGAATGATATATAAAATTTTAAATATGTATGCACCCTACATAGGAGCACATCAATACACAAGGCAGATGCTAACAGCCATAAAAGGGGAAATCACCATTAACACAATAATAGTGTGGGACTTTACACCCCACTTACACCAATGGACAGATCATCCAGACAGAAAATTAATAAGGAAACACAAGCCTTAAATGGCACATTAGACCAGATAGACTTAACTGATATATATAGGACATTCCATCCGAAAACAGCAGAATAAACTTTCTTCTCAAGTGCACACGGAACATTCTCTAGGTTAGGACATATCTTGGGTCACAAATCAAACCTCGGTAAATTTAAGAAAATAGAAATTGTATCAAGCATCTTTACCAAACACAACACTGTGAGATTAGATATCAATTACAGGAAAAACAAAAACTGTAAAAAACAAACACATGGAGGTAAACAATATTCTACTAAATAACCAAGAGAACACTGAAGAAATCAAAGAGGAAATCAAAAAATACCTAGAAACAAATGACTATGAAAACACAATGACCTAAAACCTATAGGATGAAGCAAAAGCAGTTCTAACAGGGAAGTTAATAGCAATACAATCTTACCTTAATAAATGAGAAAAACCTCAAATAAACAAACTAACCTTACACCTAAGGCAACTAGAGAAAGAAGAACAAACAAAACCCAAAGTTAGTAGAAGGAAATAAATCATAAAGATCAGAGCAGAAACGAATGAGATAGAAACAAAAAAACAATAGCAAAGGTCAATAAAACTAACAGCTGGTTCTTTGAGAAGATAAACAAAATTGATAAACCTTTAGCCAGACTCACCAAGAAAAAAAGGGAGATGACTCAAATCAATGAAGTTAGAATTGAAAAAGGAGAAGTTACAATGGTCACCGCAGAAAACCAAAGGATAATAGGAGAACACTACAAGAAATTACATGCCAATAACATGGACAACCTGGAAAAAATGGACAAATCCTTCAAAAAGTACAACCCTCCAAGACTGACACAGGAAGAAGTAGAAAATACGAACAGACAAATCACAAGTAATGAAATTGAGACTGTGATTAAAAGTCTTCCAACAAACAAAAGGCCAGGGCCAGATGGCTTCACAGGCGAATTCTATCAAACATTTGGAGAAGAGCTAACACCTATCCTTCTCAAACTCTTCCATAAAATTTCAGAGGGAAGAACACTTCCAAACTCATTCTACTAGGCCACCCTCACTCTCATACCAAAACCAGACTAATTGCAAACTGAATCCAACAACATATTAAAAGCATCATACACCATGATCAGGTGGGATTTAACCCAGAGATACAAGGATTCTTCAATATACACAAATCAATCAATGTGATACACCATATTAACAAACTGAAGAATAAAAAAAAATGATCATCTCAATAAATGCAGAAAAAACTTTTGTCAAAATTCAACACCCATTTATGATAAAAACTCTCCAGAAAGTGGGCAGAGAGGGAACATTCCTCAACACAATAAAAGCCATATATGACAAACCCATAGCAAATATTATTCTCAATGGTGAAAAATTTGAAACTTTTCCTCTAAGATCAGGAACAAGACAAGGTTTTCCACCCTTGCCATTATTATTCAACATAACTTTGCAAGTTCTAATCATGGTAATCAGAGAATTAAAGGAAATAAAAGGACTCCAATTTGGAAAAGAAGAAGTAAAACTGTCACTGTTTGCAGATGACATGATACTATACATAGAAAATCCTAAAGATGCTACCAGAAAACTTCAAGAGCTAATCAATGATTTTGGTAAAGTAGCAGGATACATTAATACACAGAAAACACTTGTATTCCTATACACTAACAATGAAAGGTCAGAAAGAGAAATTAAGGAAATACTGTCATTTACCATTGCATCTAAAAGAATAAAATACCTAGGAATAAATCTACCTAAGGAGGCAAAAACTTATATGCAGAACACTATAAGATGCTGGTGAAAGAAATCAAAGAAGACACAAACAGATGGAGAGATAGACCATGTTCTTTGATTGGAAGAATCAATATTATGAAAATGACTATACTTCCCAAAGCAATCTACAGATTCAATGCAGTCCCTATCAAATTACCAATGACATTTTTCACAGAATTAGAAAAAAAGTTGACAGTTTGTATGGAAACACAAGAGACTCCCAATAGCAAAAGCAATTTTCAGAAAGAAAAACGAAGCTAGAAGAATCAGTCTCCCTGACTTTGGACTATACTACAAAGCTACAGTAATCTAGACAGTATAGTACTGGCACAAAAACAAAAATATAGAACAATGGAACAGGATAGGAAACCCAGAAATAAACCCATGCACCTATGGTCACCTAATCTATGACAAAGGAGGCAAGAATTAACAATGGAGAAAAGACAGCCTCTTCATTAAGTGGTGCTGGGAAAACTGGACAGCCACATGTAAAAGAATGGAATTAGAACACTCCTTAACACCATACACAAAAATAAACTCAAAATGGGATAAATACCTAAATGTAAGGTCAGACACTATAAAACTCTTAGAAAAAAACATAGGCAGAACACACTTTGACATAAATCGCAGCAAGATCTTTTAGACCCACCTCCTAGAGTAATGAGAATAAAAACAAAAATATACAATTAGGACCTAATTAAACTTAAAAGCTTTTGCATGGCAAAGAAAACCACAAACAAGATGAAAAGACAACCCTCTAAATGGGAGAAAATATTTGCAAATGAAGCAACTGACAAAGGATTAATCTCTAAATTATACAAACAGCTCAAGAAGCTCAATATCAAAAAAAAAAACAACCTGTTCAAAAAATGGGCAGAAGAGCTAAGTAGACATTTCTCCAAAGACATGCAGATAGCCAAGCAGCATATGAAAAGAAGCTCACCATCACTAATTATTAGAGAAATGCAAATCAAGACTATAATGAAGTGTCACACCAGTCAGTATGGCCATGATCACAAAGTCTACAAACAATAAATGTTGTAGAGGGTGTGGATGAAAGTGAACCCTCTTTCCCCTGTTGGTGGGAATGTAAACTGATACAGCCACTATGGAGAACTGTATGGAGATTCCTTAAAAAACTAAAAATAGAATTACCATAGACCCAGCTATCCAACTCCTCATAAATATCCAGAGGAAATCATTATTCAAAAAGACACATGCACCCCAATGTTCATTGCAGCAGTGTTTACAATAGCCAGGACATGGAGGCAACCTGAATGTCCTTCAACAGAGGAATAGATAAAGAAGATGTGGTACATATATACAATGGAATATTACTCAGCCATAAAAGGAGCTGGGGGTTGCCTTTATGATGGTGGAGAAGTGAGACATGGAGATCATCTTCCTCTCCACGAATACATCAAAACTACATCTACATGTGGAACAACTCCTACAGAACATCTACTGAACGCTGGCAGAACACCTCAGACTTCCCAAAAGACAAGAAACTCCCCATGATCCTGGGTAGGGTCAAAGAAAAAAGGAAAAACAGAGACAAAAGAATAGGGATGAGACCTGCACCTCGGGGAGGGAGCTGTGAAGGAGGCAATGTTTCCACACAGTAGAAACACCCTTTACTGGTGGAGACGGGGGAAGGCAGTGTGGAAGCTTAAGAGCCACAGAGGAGAGCACACAGCAACTGGGGTGCAGAGGGCAAAGTGGAGAGATTCCCGCATGGAGAGTCAGTGACGACCAGAACTCACCAGCCTGAGAGGCTTGTCTGCTCACCTGCCAGGGAGGGTGGGGGCTAGAAGCTAAGGCTCTGGCTTCGGAGGTCAGATCCCAGGTAGAGGACTGGAGTTGGCTGCATGAACACAGCCTGAAATGGGCTAGTGCTCCAGAGCTAACCAAGAGGGAGTCTGGGAAAAAGTCTGGACCTGCCTAAGAGGCAAGAGAACATTGTTCTGGGGGGTGCAAGGAGAGGGGATTCAGAGCACCACCTAAACGAGCTGCAGAGAAGGGAGTGAGCTGCGGCTCTCAGCACAGACCCCAGAAATGGGCATGAAATGCTAAGGTTGCTTTTACAGCCACCAAGAAGCCTGTGTGAAAGCACAGATCACTATCCACACCTCCCCTCCTGGGAGCCAGTGCAGCCCACCACTGTCAGGGTCCCGTAATCCAGGGACAACTTCCCTGGGAGAACACATGGTGCACCTCAGGCTGTTGCAACATCACACTGGCCTTTGCCACTGCAGACTGGCCCTGCATTCCATACCCCACCCTCACCCCGGTCTGAGTGAGCCAGAGCCCCCAAATCAGCCCCTCCTTTAACCCTGCCTTCTCTGGTTGGGGAACAAATGTCCTCAGGTGACCTACACACAGAGGCGGGACCAAATCCAAAGCTGAATCCCTGAAGCTGTGTGAACAAAGAAGAGAAAGGGAAATCTCTCCCAGCAACCACAAGAGCAGCAGATTAAATCTCCACAATCAACTTGATGTACCTGTATCTGTGGAATAGACAATGAATCATCCCAAAATTGAGGTGGTGGACTTTGGGAGCAATGAAGACTTGGGGGTTGCTTTCTGCATCTAATTTGTTTCTGGTTCTAAGTTTATATTAGTTTAGAATTTACAGCTTATTGTCACTGGTAGATTTGTTTATTGATTTGGTTGCTCTCTTCCTTTTTTTAATTATATATATATATATACTTTTTTTTTTCTTTTTCCCTTTTTGTGAGTGTGTATGTGTATGCTTTCTGTGATTATGTCTGTATAGCTTTGTTTTTGCCATTTGTCCTAGGGTTCTGACTGTCCATTTTTTTGGTTTTATTTTTTACTATAGTTTTTAGGGCTTTTATCATTGATGGATTTGTTTTTTGGTTTTGTTGCTCTCCTCTTTCTTTCTCTTTTTTTTTACTACTTTTAATTTTTTAATATTTTTTTCTATTTTAGTAACTTATTTTCTTTCTTTCTTTCTCTCTCTCTGTCTTTCTTTCTTTCTTTCTTTCTTTCTTTCTTTCTTTCTTTTTCTCCCTTTTCTTCTTAGCCATGTGGCTGATAGGGTCTAGTTGCTCTGGCTGGGGGTCAGACCTGAGCCACTGAAGTGGGAGAAACGAGTTCAGGACATTGGTCTATCAGACACCTCCCAGCCCCACATAATATCAAATGGTGAAAGCTCTCCCAGAGATCTCCATCTCAATGCTAAGACCCATCTCCACTCAACGACCAGCAAGCCACAGTGCTGGACACCCTATGCAAAACAACTAGCAAGACAGGAACACAACACCACCCATTAACAGAGAGGCTGCCTAAAATCATAATAAGTTCACAGACACCCAAAAACACACCACCGGACGTGGTCCTGCCCACCAGAATGAGAAGATCCAGACTCATCCACCAGAACACAGGCACTAGTCCCCTCCACCAGGAAGCCTACACCACCCACTGAACCAACCTTAGCCACTGGGGGCAGACACCAAAAACAAGTGAACTACGAACCTGCAGCCTGTGAAAAGGAGACCCAAAACACAGTAAGTTAAGCAAAATGAGAACAGAAAGAAATACACAGTAGATGAAGGAGCAAGATAAAAACCCACCAGAGCAAACAAATGAAGAGGAAATAAGCAGTCTACCTGAAAAAGAATTCAGAATATTAATAGTACAGATGATCCAAAATCTTGGAAAAAGAATGGAGAAAATACAAGACAATTAACAAGGACCTAGAAAAACTAAAGAGCAAACAAACAATGATGAACAACAAAATAAATGAAATTAAAAATTCTCTAGAAGGAATCAATAGCAGAATAACTGAGGCAGAAGAACGGATAAGTGACCTGGAAGATAAAGAAGTAGAAATAACTACCACAGAGCAGAATAAAGAAAACAGAATGAAAAGAATTGAGGACAATCTCAGAGACCTTTTGGACAACATAAAATACACCAACATTCGAATTATAGGGTTCCCAGAAGAAGAAGAGAAAAAAAAAAAAAAAAAAAAAAGGACTGAGAAAATATTTGAAGAGATTATAGCTGAAAACTTCCCTAATATGGGAAAGGAAAGTCCAGTCAGTCAAGTCCAGGAGGTGCAGAGTGTTCCATACAGGATAAATCCAAGGAGAAACACGCCAAAAAAAATATTAATCAA
This sequence comes from Balaenoptera ricei, assembly GCF_028023285.1. NCBI lineage: Eukaryota > Metazoa > Chordata > Mammalia > Artiodactyla > Balaenopteridae > Balaenoptera > Balaenoptera ricei. The sequence goes on from NC_082655.1 coordinate 57,104,393, forward strand.
ACTACCAAAAGTTAAATACAAAGAAAAAATATTAAAAGAAGCAAGAGATAAGCAACAATTAACCTACAAAGGAATCCCCATAAGGTTAACAGCTGATATTTCAGCAGAAACTCTGCAAGCCAGAAGGGAGTGCCAGGACATATTTAAAGTGATGAAAGGGAAAAACCTACAACCAAGATTACTCTGCACAGCAAGGATCTCATTCAGATTCGATAGAGAAATTAAAATGTTTACAGACAAGCAAAACATAAGAAAATTCAGCACCACAAAACCAGCTTTACAACAAATGTTAAAGGGACTTCTCTAGGCAGGAAACACAAGAGAAGGAAAAGACTAACAATAACAAAACCAAAACAATTAAGAAAACGGTAATAGGAATGGACATATTGATAACTACCTTAAATGTTAATGGATTAAATGCTACAACCAAAAGACATAGACTGGTTGAATGGATACAAAAACAACACCATACATGTGCTGCCTACAAGATACCCACTTCAGACCTAGGGACACATACAGACTGAAAGTGAGGGAATGGAAAAAGATATTCCATGCAAATGGAAATCAAAAGAAAGCTGGAGTAGCAATTCTCATGTCAGACAAAATAGACATTAAAATAAATACTATTACAAGAGACAAAGAAGGACATTACAGAATGATCAAGGGGTCGATCCAAGAAGAAGATATAACAATTGTAAATATTTATGCGCCCAACATAGGAGCACCTCAACACATAAGGCCGATGCTAAAATCCATAAAAGGGGAAATCGACAGTAGCACAATCATAGTGCGGGACTTTAACACCAAACTTTCACCAATGGACAGTTAATCCAAAATGAAAATAAATAAGAAAATACAAGCTTTAAATGATACATTAAACAAGATGGACTTAATTGATATTTATAGTACATTCCATCTGAAAAGAGCAGGTTACTACACTTTCTTCTCAAGTGCTCATGGAACATTCTCCAGGCCTTGGTAAATTTAAGAAAATTAAAATCTTATCAGGTATCTTTTCTGAGCACAATGCTATGAGACTAAATATCAAGTACAGGAGAAAATCTGTAAAAAATTGCATACACATAGAGGCTAAACAATACACTACTTAATAATCAAGAGATCACTTAAGAAATCAAAGAAGAAATCAAAAAATACCTAGAAACAAATGACAATGAAACATGACGACCCAAAACGTATGAGATGCAGCAAAAGCAGTTCTAATAGGGAATTTATAGCAATACAATCCTACCTCAAGAAACAAGAAACATCTCAAGTAACAAGCTAATTACACCTAAAGCAATTAGAGAAAGAAGAACAAAAAAAACAAACAAACAAACAAAAAACCCAAGTTAGCAGAAGGAAGGAAATCATAAAGATTAGATCAGAAATAAATGCAAAACAAATGAAGGAAACAATAGCAAAGATCCATGAAACTTAAACCTGGTTCTTTGTGAAGATAAACAAAATTGATAAACCATCAGCCAGACTCATCAAGAAAGAAAGGGACAAGTCTCAAAGCAATAGAATTAGAAATGAAAAAGGAGAAGTAACAACTGACACTGCTGTAATACGAAGGATTATGAGAGATTACTACAAGCAACTATATGCCAATAAAATGGGCAACCTGGAAGAAATGGACAAATTCTTAAAAAAGCACAACTTTCTGAGACTGAAACAGGAAGAAATAGAAAATATAAACAGACGAAACACAAGCACTGAAATTGAGACTGTGATTAAAAGTCATCCAGCAAACAAAAGTTCAGGATGAGAAGCCTTCACAGGAGAATTATTTCAAACATTTACGGAAGAGCTAACACCTATCCTACCCAAACTCTTCCAAAATACAGCAGAAAGGGGAACACTCACAAACTCATTCTATAAGGCCACCATCACTCTGATATCAAAACCAGACAAAGAAGCCACATAAAAGAAAACCACAGCCCAATATCACTGATGAACAGAGATGCAAAAATCCTCAACAAAATACTAGTAAACAGAATCCAACAGCACATTAAATGGATCATACTCCATGATCAAGTGGGGTTTATTCCAGGAATGCAAGGATGCTTCAATATATGCAAATCAATCAATGTGATACACCATATTAACAAAATGAAGGAGAAAAACCATATGACCATCTCAATAGGTGCAGAAAAAGTTTTCAGCAAAATTCAACACCCATTTATGATAAAAACCCTACAGGAAGTAGGCATAGACGGAAATTACCTCAACATAATAAAGGCCATATATGACAAACCCACAGCTGACATCATTCTCAATGGTGAAAAACTGAAACCATTTCCAGTAAGATAAGGAACAAAGCAAGGTTGCCCACTCTCCCTGCTATTATTCAACATAGTTTTGAAAGTTTTAGCCATAGCAATCAGAGAAGAAAAAGAAATAAAAGAATCTAATTTGGAAAAGAAGAAGTAAAACTGTCACTGTTTGCAGATGACATGACACTATACATTGAGAATCCTAAAGATGCTCCCAGAAAACTTCTAGAGCTAATCAATGAATTTGGTAAAGTAGCAGGATACAAAATTAACACACAGAAATCTCTTGCATTCCTATACACTAATGATGAAAAATCTGAAAGAGAAATTAAGGAAACACTCCCATTTACTACAGCAACACAAAGAATAAAATACCTAGGAATAAACCTACCTAAGGAGACAAAACACCTCTTTGCAGAAAACTATAAGACACTGATGAAAGAAATTAAAGATGATACAAACAGATGGAGAGATATACCATGTCCTTGGATTGGAAGAATCAACATTGTGAAAATGATGATTCTACCCAAAGCAATCTACAGATTCAGTGCAATCCCTACCAAACTACCACTGGCATTTTTCACAGAACTAGAAGAAAAAATTTCACAGTTTGTATGGAGACACAAAAGATCCCAAATAGCCAAAGCAATCTTGAGAAAAAAAAAAAAAAAAACAGAGCTGGAGGAATCAGGCTCCCGGACTTCAGACTATACTACAAAGTTACAGTAATCAAGGCAGTAAGGTAGTGGCACAAAAACAGAAATATAGATCAATGGAACAGGATAGAAAGCCAAGAGATAAACCCACACACATATGGTCACCTTATCTTTGATATAGGAGGGAAAAATATACAGTGGAGAAAAGACAGCGTCTTCAATAAGTGGTGCTGGGAAAACTGGGCAGCTGCACGTAAAAGAATGAAATTAGAACACTCCCTAACACCATACACAAAAATAAACTCAAAATGGATTAAAAACCTAAATGTAAGGCCAGACACTATCAAACTCTTTGAGGAAAACATAGGCAGAACACTCTATGACATAAATCACAGAAAGATCATTTTTGACCCACCTCCTAGAGAAAGGGAAATAAAAACAAAAATAAACAAATGGGACCTAATGAAACTTCAAAGCTTTTGCACAGCAAAGGAAACCATAAACAGGATGAAAAGACAACCCTCAGATTGGGAGAAAATATTTGCAAATGAAGCAAGTGACAAAGGATAAATCTCTAAAATATACAAGCAGTTCATGCACCTCAATATCTAAAAAAACAAAGAACCCAGTCCAAAAGTGGGCAGAAGACCTAAATAGACATTTCTCCACAGAAGATATACAGATTGCCAACAAATACATGAAAGGATGCTCAACATCATTAATCATTAGAGAATTGCAAATCAAAAGTACAACGAGGTATCACCTCACACCAGTCAGAATGTCCATCATCAAAAAATCTACAAACAATAAATGCTGGAGAGGGTGTGGAGAAAAGGGAACCCTCCTGCACTGTTGGTGGGAATGTAAATTCATACAGCTCCTATGGAGTACAGTATGGAGGCTCCCTAAAAAACTAAAAATAGAACTACCATATGACCCAGCAATCCCAATACTGGGCATATAGCCTGAGAAAACCATAATTCAAAAAGAGTCATTTACCACATGTTCATTGCAGCTCTATTTACAATAGCCAGAACATGGAAGCGACCTAGGTGTCCATCGACGGATGAATGGATAAGGAAGATGTGGCACACATATGCAATGGAATATTACTCAGCCATGAAAAGAAACAATATTGAGTTATTTGTAGTGAGGTGTATTAACCTAGAGTGTGCCATACAGAATGAAGTAAGTCAAAAAGAGAAAAACAAATACCATATGCTAACACATATATATGGAATCTAAAAAAAAAAAAAAGGTTATGAAGAACCCAGGGGCAGGACAGGAATAATGATACAGATGTAGAGAATGTACTTGAGGACATGGGGAGGTGGAAATGTAAGCTGGGACAAAGTAAGCAAGTGGCATGCACATAAATACACTTCCAAATGTAAAATAGATAGCTAGTGGGAAGCAGCCACATAGCACAGGTAGATCAGCTTGGTGCTTTGTCTCCACCTGGAGGGGCATGATAGGGAGACAGATGTAAAAGGGAGGTGATATGGGGATGTATATATATGTATTGCTGATTCATTTTGTTATACAGCAGAAACTAACACACCATTGTAAAGCAATTTTACTCTAATAAAGATGTTAAAAAAAAAAAAAAAAAAAGGAGCTGGGCCATTTGTAGAGATGTAGATTGACCTAGAGACTGTCATACAGAGTGCAGTAAGTCAGAAAGAGAAAAATATCGTATATTAATGCATATATGGAATTTAGAAAAATGGTATAGATGATCATATTTGCAAAGCAGAAATAGGGACACAGACGTAGAGAACAAACTTATGGATACCAAGGGGGAAAGGTTTGTAGTGTGATGAATTGGGAGATTCAGACTGACATATATACATTATTGAAACTATCTATAAAAAAGATAACTAATGAGAACCTGCTGTATAGCACAGGTAACTCTACTCAATGCTCTGTGGTGACCTAATTGTGAAGTAAATCCAAAAAACAGTGGATATATGTATACGTATAGCTGATTCACTTTTTTGTACAGTAGAAACTAACAACATTGTAAAGCAACTATAGTCCAATAAAAATTAATTTAAAAATTAAAAAAATAAAGTCAGAGGAGTGGAATGTTCCACTTAACAACTTTTTGCCTTCCCTTGTTTGTTGTACTGAAACTGAATTCTGGAAACATTTCTATTTTGCTTGCTGGCAGTATTAAACTTTGTAAATAAAGAGCACCAGAAGACTACAAGGGGAATGGTTCTAACTCTGGTGCACTTTTGTTCCTGCTTCCACAGTGCACAGTGCATTGGTACGTAGAACACAGACCTACAGTGGGATTCACCCTCCTGTGAGTTTTACCGGTAGTCTGGTCAGGGTGGGTGACTCCAACAGGACTGCAACAGGTTGTTTGCCAAAAAGATTTACCAGATGCCCAGTGAAAATCTTCTCAACAAGTCTTGGTGGCAATCCAGTAAGAAGCATCCCAGGATGTTTTGCAGGTGACTCAATGATTGGTTTCTAAACACTTCTTCCCCAGTAAGCAATTTCCTGCTTGCCTGTAGCACCTCAACCAAATTCTCTACCATCCAATGGGACTATATGCACATCCATTCCATTAAGGTCTGAATCTTAAGCTTTTGGGGAGGGGAGTCTTTTCTAACTTTGTTTCTTCCTTTAGTTTCTTCCTTCTCAGCCCCAGATATAGTAGCTGCTCTCAATATCTGCTATTTTTGTATCCTTTGGAGTTCCCTTTATCTCGTAATAGTTAGTTGCCTGTAATTAGTTAATAATTCTTTGAAATAAATGCCCTATGTTCATTTCTGTGTTTTGACTGGACCCTAATATACCCATTAATGTAAGCTCTGCAAAACAAAGAGTCAGTTTTTGTTTCCTGTTGTATCTCAAGAGCCTAGAACATTGTCTGACATAGTACAGCATATCAATAAATATTTTTTGAAGTAATCAAAGTATTGGCTCATTAAGTGTTGTAAATTTAAGAACGTAAATATGTCAAAGACGGCATCCATGTTGTTGATATAAGTGTACGGTAAGGTTATTCTTTGGGAGATATCAGAACAGGCAAATTGGGTTATTGGGTTCAAATGGACATAAGAAGTTACAGATATGGCATATTCATCAGCAAGTGGACTCAGGACATTGAGTAACTAACTACAGTGTGTAAAATGGGGATCTTGCCCTGAGAAATATCACCACTTAAGAGTTTAGTAGAGAATATAAAAATTTTGTGAAAAGCAGTAGCTGTAAGAAAAACCAAAAGGAAATAGTGACATGGAAACCAAGTTTCTCCTGCTTTTTATGCTCATCCACCCTCAATACCACACTCATCACAGATAAATGTGTTTCTCATATCACTGAAATAAATATCATTCATAACAATCTCTTGGTTCTGCATATAATTTTATTACAATAAAAAAATAGATAATTACAGCATATTTACATGTAGTAAAAATAAATAAATACCTACAAGGACACGCATATATCAGTCACAAAGCAGAAACAAAAATTTCACAACCAATCAAAAAATTCAAATTGATTAAAAAAATCAAATGTAATTTTTGGCTACCAGATGTACAGAGATTTTTGAAAAATGATAATTCCTTTGCTTGTGAAGACATTGTATAATGGTCCTACAGCTTATAAAAGTATAAATTGGGCTAATAGTTATCAATACTAATCAAAAGTATTTAGATATGTGCATTGCTTCTATTAGAAATATTTCTGGGAATTTTTCCTATGAAAATCAATCAATATTGAGATATAAATATATTTAGATAACTGAAATATCCAATAATAAAATAGTAAAAATAAATTATGATATACAGAAGATATGATACCATGAAGAAAATGTCATTATGGGAACACATTTATTAGTGTAAATATTAGCTTGCTCTGGTTGCCATAATAAAACACCACAGACTGAGTGGTTTGAAAACAGAAATTTATTTTTCCATATTTCTGGAGGCTGGAAGTGCAAGATCAAGGCAGCAGCAGGGTTGGTTTCTGGTAAGAACTCTTTCTTAGGCTCTTAGAAGGCACCTTCTGGCTGGGTCTCACAAGAGCTTTCCTCTGTACACAGAAAGAGAGACAGAGTCCTTTGGTGTCTCTTCCTCTTCTTAAAAGGACACTATTAGATTAGAGCCCCACCCTTGCAACCTCTTTTAACCTTCACTGTCTCCTTTAAAGACCCTATTTCCAAATATAGAAACAGTGTTGACACTTCAATATATGAATTGCAGGATAAGGGGGACAATTTCAGTCCATAACAGTGTGCAAAGATGATCAATGATATATCAGTAAATATAAAGGGAGTTTGCAAATTATGTAACAAGCATAATTTTTTAACAATAAAATAAAAACAAAAGAGCATAAACCTAAATGTTAATAATTGAGTCCCAAGGGTGTTAAATTATGAATTATCTAAATTTTTTTTCTTCAAATTATTTTCTATTTTTTAATATAAGGAACTTATGCTTTTTGTACAGTAAGAAAAACTGAATAAATTCGATCATACAGCTTAAGTAAGTACTCATTGTATGCCATGTCCCAGTATTTCAATAATCCTCCTTGCTTATGTTAGTTGGGCAATACGCAGATGGGTGAAGGAGCATAGTATTATATGTGTAAAATCAAGCTGCATGAAAGAAATCTCAGTGGAAAGTTGCTCTGGAAATGGCAGATTAAAGAGATGGTGTCAAGGCAAAATATTATTTATTAAGAATTTTGAATAGATATGAAAGTCAGTGGAAGACACCTGATATTTGTTCTAACTTGGTGTGAACTGGCCATACACAGTAGTGAGAAGTTAGAAGAAAGATGTTGGGTTCTTTATTCTACATTCTGTGGCTGGTCATTACATAGCTTGCTTTTATGAGAGAGGTCACCATAACTGTTCCACTAGTTGCTATCTCCCCCCAAAAGGCAAAACTTCAGGAAAATCCCTTTTTCTACATTGTATTAAGGGAAAAAATAGGTATATCTATATTCCCAGGAGAAAATTCTAGAGAGAAATCTGCTAGTATGATGGAAGAGTGCTCAACTATTTTCTCATATAACTCAAATTATTTTCAGCATAGAGAACAAATTCCACTCTCTCCTTGGTAACTTTATTTGTGCAGAAGTTTGCAAAGAAGCACTTAGAGCTCCAGGTAAACCTAGAAACCCTAATACGCAAATAATGAGACAGATTAAAAAAATTTTTTTTCAGAGTATATGGCTGTAGAGACATTATTTTCTCCTAGCAGCTTCCAGTTATGACTTGTTTCCATAAACTTCCAGTACATTTTTCTGTACACAGTGGTTGTTCAGCAAATGTTGCTAACTAAATTGCATTAAGGTTTGAAGTGAAGTGTTGTGATTATTTTCATTGGGTTGCCATAGAAACAGCAGGAAAACCTATTGTTTAAGTCAACCTCTTTGATTGTCTCCCCTAGGTAGATGAGAAAACCTGAAGTGTAGGAAGGAGAAGCTGGCTGAACCCACACTGAGAAGTCCTTCACTCACCCCTGCCACATTGCATTATAATTAACTATTTTATGTGTCTATGCTTTGGTTTCCTAACTAGATTACATATTTCTGTGGAAGAAATGACATTTTTTATTGTTACACTGAACCAATGATTTGCACACATACTCCCCCCCAAATTCTGCAAATAGGTAATATTATTTCCATTTTTACAAAAGGGGAGTTTTTAAAATTTAGTAGAAAATGTCATGCCAGAAAGTGGGCTCTCTTCTGTTGATTCCAGCAATCTAGTAAGAACTTGAAGTTCCCATTTTGTACATTTGTTAGCCTTCCTCTTTATTGCTCAATACACTCAGCCCTCTGACATCAACAACAACAACAAATAAAACACTCAATTCTTGAACTGGTAGGTTGATGGAAATAATCAATACACCAATCTGTAATAGGAATAGAAAAGAGTTTTATTTGAGTTAAACTAAAGACTATAGCCCAGGAGATATAACTCCAAAAAGCACTTGAACTGTGTTCTGGACTAGAAAATGAAGGAGGCTTAGCTAGCAAGAAGTAAGGGTGCTTGCTAAACAAGGATTGGTTGGGGTACAAAATGGTTGCATAGTTACAAGGGGAGACCTTGAGACTATAACGTTTCAGATGCCAGCTGCTAGCAGATATTGTTTTCAGAACAGTTGATGAGTGTCCTGAGTCTGATACATTTCAGAAATTTCAAGTTCTCAGTAATATAGGAACATGTCTGAAACCACATCCACAATGGCCGTCAAGCTCCATTTTGTATTCCTGAACCACAGTTACTCCATTTTGATTTTTAAATGCATTCTTTTCTTTAATGTACAGTGCATGCTTAATAAGGTACAAACTGGGTGTTTTGGTTGGCCTAAAATTTCAGTCAAATCATGGATAAGCCAGAATAACTTCCCCATACCTCAATATGAAAAAAAATTCTTACATCAGTTATAATGTTAAATTTGCAAGCAATCTTTGGAGTGTCTCATTTAAAAAATTCATTTTATATTTACATATCTACATTTTAAACTTAAGCCAAAGGAAGAAATTTTGGAACCGTATCAATATCCCAATATTATTTTCACTGATTAGGTAACAGATTTCTAGAGATTCCTGAGACTGCTAGGTCAGATCATAGGCCAATTTAAGTACATGGGCTTTTAAAGACTAGTCACAGAACAGTGATTTCCAAACCAGGATGGACATGTATACTAAACGACTTTTTGAAAATTACAGAAATTAAGTCCCATCTTAGATCTAGTTAATCCAAACCTTTGACAATGAAAACACAAGTAAAAACAGATTAACACAACTTGATTCATCTGTTTCTCATAGCTGTATGTAAATTTTTGCTTTTAATTCTCTAAATTTTTGCTTTATATATTGTTATGGATTTGTCCTTTTCTGTTTATAATTCAGCAAGTTTTATTTTATATACTTCAAAGCTATAAAGTTAAATATATCTAAGTAAATGAATTGTTAGGTATTCTTGGTGTATCATTCATCTTATTACTCATAGTATATTTTCCCCTTAATTAATATACTTAAAAATAAAACTCAGTTAAAAAAAAATAATTAAAAATAGGAATTCAAAAACACCACAAACAAAAAACAAATTTTCCTCCATTTGAATGTAATATACAGTCAGAAGTAAGAACTGCCTTTCTAGGATACTGATTCAAAATGAGTAAATATAAGAGATTTTTATGTATCTGGTAAAAACATTCTTTGAATTATTTTGGCCTAATGTAAACATTTTAAATAAAAATCTAACTTACTGTCAAAGAAATAAGAGAAAAATAGCCTATTATACGTAGGTGTCATAAGCTAAAAGAAGAAAAAATTAAGCTGAGTAGTAAAATAAGGACAAAACAAGACAAACCAAGATAAATAGTGAGTTTTAGTATTTTTCAGCAGTGACTTTGAGTATTATACCAGTAATCTGAATAGTACACAAAATACTAAAAGGAATATTTTGTTTTAGAAAAATATCATATTTTGTTTTCTGTAATAGAAAAATTACTAAAGAACACTGAGTAGAAAAATAATCTGACCAATTTTGTTACTTAGAATTGTAGATAATGACTGGGAAGATTATAAACTGGAATTTGGAGACATAGTATAAAACTTACTTTGTTAATCCAAACACAAAGTTGTGTGATTTCAGTTATTGATTGGTAAAGTAATTCAAAGTAAATATGAAAGGAAGATATTTAAGATGGCTGTTTCTTTTTCAAGACCAGTAAGATGGTAATGCCATTAAGAGAAGAAAGAAACATTTGTTGTTGTATCAATCTGGCTTATCCTTTGGGAAAAGGATGACATACTCAAATTTGGTGATTTGAGAATTTAATTGAAACCACTTGCAATGTATAAAAGTGTGGCTTGGGAATAGGTAAAACTCTAGTTAGAGTTTAAAATATCAGAGATATAAACAGTGGGCTTCCGTCCAACATAAAGCTGCAGTGAAGAGAGGACAGAGCACTTTTCAGAACCAAGATATGGAAAGAGCTAAGTGAACTGGGCCTCCGGAGGGGAGAGGACTCAGATGGTCAATGGCGGCCCATAGGGTAGAACACAGAAAAAGGAATATCTTGACTTCTCTCTTCTTTGTTACTGTGATCTAGCAACCAGGCATGGTACATATACGTCAGCCTTCCAGGGCACAGAGAAGTGTAGAGAAAAGTAGTGAGTGGAGTAAAACACCCAGCAGAGTCCAGGTGAAATGAGCAGTCTGATTTTAGAACCTAGTGAGGTTAAAGATCTTGAAGAACAGATGTTGAACTACAATGCAAGTCTGATACTCACAAACAAAATTAGGATGGAAATCCATTTAGTGGTCATCTATAGAGAGAGCATAGACCTAATGCAAAAAGGCATGAGATTGTCCAGGGACACAATGTAAATAATAAATACAGGGTTTCAAAAAAATATCTTGGGTTATTCTTCAAATAAATTCATGAAAAAGGGAATTAAGTGCAGATAACCAGTATATATTGAAGGCCTAAAAAGAAGAAGACACAAAGCCAGATCTGTGATATATGTATGACTTCTAAGAGTGGTGCCTACCTTCAACTCATTTTCATTTTCTTATGAGTTATAACTTACACAAAAATTATAACAGCTCATAATGGCAAATAATTAGTAAATTTTATGAGAATGGTAAAAATAAAATGCTACAGACCTTCAGAGGAAAGGAAGGTTTTAGTTTGTCAGAGGTTGATCAGGGAAATCTTCACGTATGAGGTAAGAAAGAGGGATGGATATCAATTGTAGTGGTTACTGTTGTCCCATGATGTCACCTCATCTGGTTTAATTTCAGTGTATGTGACTCACATGTCAGCAGGCAGTAGTGAGTGCTTCCTCTGGCTGCCTGACCCTGCTGTGCTTGCCCACCACAGGCTAGATTTGCCAGGGAATTAAAGCCTCTAGAAATTCTGTCTACCAGCTTCTAGTGAGAATTGATGGATACCTAACTGAGCTTTCTTATCCCTCATAATGAATAATATCCCCTACACTGGTTTCCAGAGTTCTCCAGTGAAATTAAGGTCCAGGAATCCACAATTGTAACTTGCTTGATAACACTTTACTACCTGCAGTCTCTTTCTATGACACTTTCACATGTTTCCTGGGACCCCCACACTGATAAGCCATGTGGAATCCTTGACAGTTTCCAAGATAACCCAAAGTAGACAAAAGCATTGTCTAACATTTCTAATTTGTACAATGCAGAATCATTGAAGAAACTTTCTTATGCTTAGTGTGTAATATTTTCACCAAAATATTTTTCAACAGAGAAAAGAGGTAGCTTAATGTAATAATTAACATTTTTAAATAATTAGTCTTGGTTTCATCTCATACACTTCTGTGTATCTGCCTGCAGTGACTTAACCTCTCTAAGCTTCAGTCAATTTCCTAAAGTAGATAACAGGAATAATATTATACACCTCAGAGATATTATAAGGATAAAATGAGATGAAAGATATAATGCACTTAACATAGCACTTGGGACATGAGAGTATTATAAATCAATATTGGCTAATATTTTAATATTTTAATAAGTAATTATTAGTAGTACTAATATTTAAGGAGAGTAAACTCATGGCCTTACGGAACATTGGAGGGTAAGTTAAAGGAGCATAACACAAAAATTTTTCTTTTAGCTTTAATATTTATCCACTTTTTAATATCTCATTTAAGACAAGCAACTTGCTGACTCAGTCCCACCCAGTATCTGACTAACTGAGGACCAAGCCATTATATATTAGTTAGACTGGACTATGTTCCTGCTGGGAATGGTGCCCTATCTTGTTCTAAACCTCTTAGCAATTTTGGTTCCAAGCCTCAAAATATCTCCTACTTATCACCTTCTACTAAGGGATTTATCTTAACACTATCCAGGAATATCCACCTGTCAACTAGAATAAATTTCTTCATCTTACACAAAGCATCAAGGAATTAATTCTAAATCCAATGACTTAAAGTGTCTCTTCCTTACAAAGTGCCCCAGCCCGGCTTCAGTCTAGATCAGACTAAAAATTCAGATGTGTTTTATTGTGTCTCTTTTGACCCAGTCATTGGGAAAGTTAGACCTAGGGCCATTGGTATTAAAAGGTCATCTTTGTGAGAGTTAGAAAAATATAACTCCGTGAGTAGACCTATAAGAAAAAGGCATATCTTTCTCTGGGTTGATGAGACCTGTGCCTCTGTGTGCAGACTGATAAGCAGGGCATAGACAGTATTTCACCCCCACCTTCAACTCTTTCAGCTGTGTGCAGAGTACAATTCATGTAACTGTGCTGTTGCCCACGCTGACCATTCTACTTGGCCAGCACTACCACAGCAACAGGTCTCCTAGCCCTTGCTGGAGTGCACTTCTGCCCCCTTCCAGTATACCTCCTGGCCAAAACTTTTCGATTTTTATGAGTAAAGATTCAAAATGAATTTACTGTAAGAATCCTTCAAGTACTTCATGTCTGTGTTTTCTCCTAACTACACCAAGATCGTGAGATATTAAACTTTCCTTCTGCAATTGATGTGTTCCTTTAGAGGTCAATTTGATATGATTAATTTCCAAGGTAAAACCATGAAACAGTGACAGAAAAAAGATATGAGCATCCTTCATTTAGTGTATGAATAAACGTGATCCTTTCAGTCATAAGTGCAAATAGTCTGAATAAGCCATCCCGAAATTGAAAGGTTATCTCAGTTTAATTGTAACTATGTTCATTTGTAGTAATAAAAAATAGTCACCTAATGAATATCTTATATAAAGACACAGCCAGTTAAAATATTTGATGGTACATGAAAACTTTCTCTGCCTATTCAGTATTTTGATCTTTATCAATTTCTAAAGGGACTTTTAATATCATATTTTAAGGAAACTATTGAACTTTGTAAATTTCTAAACTTTAAAAATTATATGCAACATTTAGTTATAAAAATTTTATTGACTGTAGATTTTTGTTTTTGATGGAAAATGAAGACTATTTTAATCATTTTCTCTCCCTACTTAAATTTTAGTGTCTTCTACCATGGGTTCCTAATGATGAATCATTAATTTCATTAATTAGGAATTAGATTAGGATAAAATATAACAGAAGTTCTTTATGTCTTATCCTTTATTTTCTTAAAGTATTCAAACTGAGACAGACCTTTAGAAAGTCTTATGTGGTCTGTACTGAAAGGCAAGCAGTTGGACAAAACAAATTCCATTATGAATTATAATTATTCTATAATTAAAGGTAATATGTCATTTGGAAGAAACAAAATATTATAACATAGAGACAGTGTTCTTTAGCCAGTCAGTTCCAATTGATATGGTTAATACATATAGCAATAAGATTTTTTTATCATTGTTTATGTTGAGGTCTTTTCCTAATTTCACTTTTGAATGTTTCTCCTGTTCCAAATGTTTCCAGACTTTAAACAAACATAGTCTTTAGTCATAGTATTTTCACATATATTCTTTCCAATAAAGGCAATTTATTACCTTAAAAGAATCCAAAACAAATTCTAGATGAGAATTTCTCATTATCTATTGCTGTGTAACAAACTGCTCCAAATTTTAGTGACTGAAAACAACAATTTTAATATCTCACAATGTTTTGGGCCAGGAATTTAAGCAGGTGAGACCTATGAGTGATTCTCCTGTTCCATGTGATATTGACTCTGTTCACTAAGTGATATTCACCTTCAAGATCCACTTGTCTGGATTGTCTGAGGTAGCTTCATTCATATATGCATCCTTCATTCATATGCCTTGTCAGGGATATTAAAAGCCTGGACTTGGCTGGAGCCCTCTTCTTCCCCATCAAATCACAAGGCTCCTCCATTTGTTCTTGCCAGAAAGTTTAACGTTGCCTATGGTAGCCCGGGACTCTAAAAGACCAATGGAGCTTCCATTATTCTTACATGCTAGGCCTGGACCTGGCATTGCTATATTTCCAACACACTCCATTGGTCAAACAGTCACATGGAAGCCCACATTTAAGGAGAGGAAAAAGAGAATCCACTTCTTGATAGGAGAAATGTCAAACATCTTGTGGCCATCTTTAATCTGACAGAGCATTTCAATATTTTGATGATATTTGCATATTTTGCATTGTAGACTGACACTTTCTCCAAGTCTCCATTTCCTTTGGGCTGCGCATTGAAACATATGAGTCACAGAAATGACTCCTGATAGATTCCATGGTTGTGGAGTCACTTTTCAGGAGACACATAATATGATTAACTTTTACCTTAACCTCTAGAAAATTATTTACCTAGAAGCAAATTAAATGAACTATGTTCTGTTCTATGATTGCTGAGAGCTATTGCTAATGTTTGTAGTGACAGGTTGATTCTGCCTTTGAACACAGCAGGAAAAGGATCACAATATCTACCACCTGGTCAGTGGAATCAGTCAGTCTCTTAGCATAGACAAACCAGAGCCCCACTGTTACCCTACCTGTTACTTGAATTTATAAATGTCCCTACTTTGCTTACAAACCAAGAGTTTAAAGATTGATTTGATCTTCAGGCCTTTGTCAAGCTAAGAAAGCTACTGACATTTGGAGTTTGGAGTTATTGATTGACTTTTATCTTTTCTATCTATATTTTTATATCTTTTCATCCAAATGCATGGTGGCGAAAATATTTTCAAAGCTTTTGCCCAACTGCTGCCTCCTCCCTCCAATAAAAACAAGTGCAGGGAATTTAATAAAGAACACACCAATATTTCTGGGAAAATCTCAGCTTTTATTGATTAAAGTCAATTGGTTAAAATCAATTTTTAGTCATGTTGATTAGCTGTGGTAGTTAATGGGGAATAAATGAACTCAGTCAAAGAATAAATGTATAAAAATAGTATTCCTACTGTTAATAGCTTATTTAATTCCTTGAATCTGGGAACACCTTTTTTATTTTTCTTTTCTAGCCTATTTGTCTTCTTCAAAGAATTAAAGGAGATCACATATAAAAAGATATCAAGGTTGAAGGTTGATCTCCTTTGTAAAATTTGGATAATATGTGCTGAAAGAAAATAGGTGGAGTCATGCATATAATAAAGTTTCATATTTTCATGCTAGTATCTTAATGTGAGTAACAATTTCTGAAAATAGTTTCTTCTTCATTTTTACTATGATGCATTTTTAAGCACACTTTCTATTTCCATGAGCTCTTGCCCTTCACTGAGCAGATTTTTTTTCGAAAATGAATGTCAATGCTCCCTTGTTCATTGTAATTCAAATAGGTGTCTGATAAATAATGAATCTGAGTGGACATTGTTTTAATTAATTGAATGGGGTAATCAGATATAGCTAAATAGTTGGATGATATTTGCATGGAAAATAAGCAATAGGTTTCTGTGCAGTAATTTTTAGTCCTTTATTTCTAATACATGTAATATGATATTCACTGTGGAATTGCATAATAAGTTAGTCACAGTAACAACTTCATCTAGATATTAGAACTGTTAAGTTATGTTTCCTAAAAATTTTTCATTTTGGAGCAATGTCATTATTAAAACAATTTTAAAACCAGTATAACCAGTATATTAGCACAGATTTAATTTGTTCATTAAATTTTTAAATTGAGCTATATTAGCTTTTTCCAATGTTTGGAATATGTGTGCTATTCACTAAATAGAACATAAAGTTTTAGTTGTTTACATTTTCATGTTTTCTTGGAATATCCAATATTTATGTAAACATATAAATAAAGAAATCATAATTTCAATTTTATATTACGTTTTCTATAAATATTAATGGAATATCTGAGTAATATCATTTAACAGCCCTTAAAAACTGATTCAATAGAAAGCATTGTTTTCAAAATTAAAAATTCAACTGTACTAAAAGCTATTGAGTCGACTTTACATGTGTCTACATGATTTTGATTTTTTTTAACTTTTCATAAGACATAAAAAGGAGTTGTTTGTATTAAGAAAGCTGCTAAGAGAGATATAAAATATATACCTTATTAATAAAAGATGAAAGTCAAAGAGAAATATAAAGCTGTCTATATTTTTATCTTGGCTTTGCCACTACCTTTCTGGGTGGTTTGGGATAAAATTCAGTTATCTCATGATTAAGATTTAGGGCAAAAAGTCTGTCTCCTCCAGTGCCAGTTTTCTGATTCTAGAAGTTTGTTCTGATTTCATTAATCCAATTTTACTCTCTGGCTTGGTGATTATAATGAAAGTGCGCAAGAACAAATTGTGAAGTAAGAAAAGTGTTTCTTTAGTATTTTCCCATTGGTCTTCCTCTAACAGTTTGGGATGCAGGGTAAGAGATAAAAAGCAGCCCATATATCATATATCTAAATATTGAAGTTATAAATCAAACTATTGAACTGTTAAATTGAATATGTTCTTTATTCCTATGTTGTTTAAGTAACTTCAAAATTACCTCAAGGGTCAAATTCCGTGCCTGTGGTGGAGACACTACCTTCCATTCTCTTTTCACTCCAGATCTCTTCCATTCCATGATGGACCATGTGGGCATGTGTGTCAAGACTCTTGTATGTACCTCTGAGCTCTGTTCATACCTTCCACAAAGGACAACTCCGGGGCACCTTTCAAAAGGACAAACATAGAGAAGAAAACTACACAGACTTAGAGAGCAGTGCTGGTGCCATTAGGCAGGTATCTAAGGTCTCAGGTACTTGAAACATGACCTAGAAAGGGAAACGTGAGCCCTGAGTAAAAACATTCTCTTGGGACTTCCCTGGTGGCACAGTGGTTAAGAATCCACCTGCCAGTGCAGGGGACAAGGGTTCGAGCCCTGGTCCAGGAATATCCCACATGCCGCGGAGCAACTAAGCCAGTGTGTCACAACTACTGAACCTGTGCTCTATAGCCCATGAGCCACAACTACTAAGCCTGTGTGCCACAACTACTGAAGCCCACGTGCCTACAGCCTGTGCTCCACAACAAGAGAAGCCACCGCAATGAGCAGCCCACTCACCACAAGGAAGAGTAACCCCCCACTTGCCACAACTAGAGAAAGCTTGCATGCAGCAATGAAGACCCAACATAGCCATAAATAAATAAATAAATTTATAACAAAAAAACAACAAAAACAAATTTTCTTGGCCTTTTGGACATCTTGTCCCACATAACAGTGAATTGCAGGACCAGGACCAGAGCAGGACCTTATAGTGCATGAACACAGGGCAAGGTCCTTTCTCTTCTAGGTCTAAAAATGATACTTCACAACACTTTCACTTTCTTCTCCTACTCAGGTCTTGTAAGCAACCAGTAGCTCCCTTGATCTCACCTCTAACACATCGACATTTCATCCAAAGCTATCATTTCCAACAATATCCTTTATGGCAGATCTTCCCTTATTCTCATATCCATGATAGATTCCAGACTTTTGGCATTTATAAATAATGTATTTGAAAAATGTTAGATCCAAGGTTGATTTTTTTCATATGTAAATGCATCCTTTTAAGGGTTATTAATTATTGATAAAAGTCTTGGGGGCATAATATCTTGACTCAATAAAAGAATCTCTAAAGAGGGTCAGTAGAAGAATGTCAGACAGAAAAATAAAGTTCCCCAAACATTGATAGATTTAGATAGACCTATGGAAAAGTATCTATTTAACACTGAAATAATACTTTCTTCAGAATGTGGAGGCTTCCTTTCATGGGGAGGGACACTGCCAAAAATTGGTTATATTTAATATTTTTAAGAATGCTAGTGATAATGACAATGATTAAAAGACTCAAAATTTAAGTCACAATATCTCCACTTGTCTCTTGTTCTAGGTTCTAGAATTTCACCGTGCAAATATTTTCAAAACTTGAGAATTTCAGGCCTTCTCTAAATCACAGAGTCTACTATAAGTTCTGTCTGACACCAATCTCATCACTGTTCAATCCATTTTTCAAAAGCTTTTTATAATGCAAATATGATTATGTATTTCCCTGCTTGAATCCAAATAATTACTCCTAATTGCCTATGAGGTGTAGTTAAGTGTCTTAGAGCTGCATAAAATCCTTTAAGATTTCACCTTCAGGACTTCCCTGGTGGCGCAGTGGTTAAGAATCCGCCTGCCAATACAGGGGACATGGGTCCAAGCCCTGGTCCAGGAGGATCCCACATGACACGGAGCAACTAAGCTCGTGCGCCACAACTACTGAGCCTGCGCTCTAGAGCCCGCAAGCCACAACTACTGAAACCCGCACACCTAGAGCCCGTGCTCTGCAACAAGAGAAGCCACCGCAATGAGAAGCCTGCGCACCACAACAAAGAGTGGCCCTCCCACGCTGCAACTAGAGGAAGCCCACACGCAGCAACAAAGACCCAACACAGCCAAATAAATAAGTAAAGAACTGCTTAAAAAAAGAAAAGAATGTGTCCAAAAAAAAAAGATTTCACCTTTGCCTAATATTCCCTTTCATCTCCTAATATCTTTCCCCATTGCTTAGGATATCATGAAGGTATCACATTGTCTTGTTCAAGATTCAGCTAAGACAGCGACATGGGTTTTCTTGCCTTTGCAGTTGCAGTTAAGGACATCCTTCTCCGTATTCTCATAGCACTTTATAAATACTTTTTAAAAATTCCTTACTTACTGCTCTAAATATTAATTTACTTTCAATAAAAGATTTGCTATTCCTTTCTCCTTTGCATCTGCAGGGCTTAGCATTAGGGCTAAAATAAGTTTTCAATAAATTTTTGTTGAAGTAAGTTGTTATAATGTTTGACGCCTAAAAATATCAAAAGAAATGAAAAATGAGAAGGAGCAAAGCAATCAAATATTTCCTAGTTGAGCATTTCTCAAAATCATGTTAGGTCATCATATTTGCTGAAGCAAATATGGGTATGGACATATAAAATGAGCAAGAGATGAAATATTTGAAATCAGGAAGATTTCTAAAATGTGAGGTATGTGGTCATGATATGCTAAATATTAAACCTCTGGAGATGTGAGTTCTGTTTTCTGTTTATAGTTTAATTATAGGCAGATCTATCACGTTGTCAAATTCTTGTTGAAAGAATAAATGGATTGTTACATTCCAATCAAAGCAGCATGGCAAAGCAGATATGATACTCATCCTCAGTAACAATTAAGAATGCTATACAAAATTCAACCAGAAATAGAATCTTTAAATACAGAACTGAGACTTCAGAAACTAAAGGAAATCCCTAGGGGGGAAAAATTAGAGTGGTAAAGGGAAGGAGAAGCTAGACTTGTACTTAAAGTACTGGGTGGCAAGCCTGGGTAGTTAGATGTTTCCATGGAGACCCTCCTATGAAGCTGGTGTCCTTGAGGGGCTACAAATTCAATGAATTTCCTTTCAACCATACAAAGGAAAAAATATTTTCCCAAGGCATTTGAATTTGTATTAAACTTAACCTGCATAATCTTGAAAACCCAGAACAGGGATATTAAATTATAAGAGGAATACTGCGTGGTTGGTGCTAGGAAACATGTTGAAGAGGAAAAAGCAAAGAGCCTCTGGAAGAATGCTTCCTTAATAGTAGCCTCATAAGATTTCTACATATAGAGTCTTGACACACAGGAGGTACAATTCAACACAACAAAGAGTACAAAGAAATAGCTAAATGACCATACAAAGAAACACAGTGAAAAGAAAACTTTCCCAAATAGGAACTTACCTCTCTTAACCCTCGTAAAGGATCTTCTAAGGAAGGTGCATTAAGAAACAGGAAATTATCCCCAAGTAAAGTCGGAGCTAACAGAAGGTGTAGTGTTAAAAGAACCTGTAAACAGTTGCACAAATGTATAGTAACATTAACCATAGAAAAAGGTAATGGGGTATCTAGTTTGGAAAGATAAAACATAAGGTATCATTAAAATGGGGTATTCCAATATCCTGAAGAGAGCAGAGAATGATCAAAGTTAAAGTGTTATGAGAATCTAATGTAAGCAGATATCGACATAGGTGTATATAATGTATGTTGTCTTGTTCTGGAGGAAGAAGAATATAGAAAATATATACCACATTTTAAGGTTAACCATTTAAGAGGGAAAGAATACAAATAATTAGTAATCCAGTAAAAGAAATAAATAGAATTTTAAAAATTCCCAATAGGCCCCTAAGATTTCCATAACATAACAACACCAAGTGAAAAACGTATTTTTTTTTAAATAAAGAAGGTTAATACATAATAATTAAAGATATATTTCACCAGGAAAGACTTAAACTTTTATGTACCTAATAGCAAAGCATATCAAGCAAAAATTGACAAATTCAAAGAGAAATTCAGAAATCTGAAAACTTAGTGGGAGACTTTAGCACACCTTTATAATACTTGATCACTCAAAAATAAAATATGCAAAGATATAGACTAAGCAAAATATATAGCTTTTTTCAACTGATCAATATAAAATTTTGAATTAAGTTATATAATATACAATGATACAATAGATATCTTAAGAGCATACAAAATATTTCTAAAAATTGAGTATATAGTTGAGCACAAACTATGTCTCAACAAATATCACGTAATCAATATCATACAGACCCGAATATTCTAATCCTAAATTAAAGAAAGTAATATACTGTTTCAAGAACATAATTTTTTAAATCCTCACATTTAAAAATGTTAAAATGCATGTGTCAAATTCTAACTCCCACACTTTTTAGCTGTTTGACCTTAAGAAAAGTTATTTAACCAATTGGTGCTTCAGAATTTTCATCTATAAAAAATAATATTATCTGTTTTATCAACTTCTTAAAAGGGTGAGATGATTACATAAAAGTGCTTAGAGTCCACCACATGGTAAACACTTTCTCAACAATGTTTTTATTATTATAATTCTTACTTTGTTCTCCTTTGCATAGAACTGTAGTAAAATCAGTGTTATTACCCAATTCCTATAAGAAAAGATTTATATACCTACGCTGCCTTCTCCATCAAGTTAAAATTTTAGTTTCATATACTTACATCCTGAAATTTCATAGATAGTTAACCCTTTGAAATCTGATAAACTTGCAAGTAAAAAATGACTTTAATAAAATTAAATCTGAATTCAGGATTTTTTTTCCCCTAGGAATGACATGTGTTTTTGCATGTGAGTGCATTTTGTATTTGAGTGTGTATGTGTGTTTTCTCTAGAAAATATACTTTTAACTGAAAAAAGAAAAACAAACTCACATTTCAATAATGGTTGTCCTCTGAGGACCTAAAACCCCTTCTAGAGTTTTACATGGTATCTATATTTTTAAATCTATTGACACCTAATTTGTGGTCAAATACATGGTCTATCCTGGGAATTGTCCAGTGTGCACTTGAGAAGAACGCACATTTTTTTGGTTGGGTAGAGTGTTCTGTATATGTCTGTTAGATCTAGTTGTTCTGGTCACTAGAGCCAGGTGCTCCAGCTGTATCCCCTGTGTGGACTGAATGTGCCTTGCTGTTGTGGTTGAACCATAATTGCTGCAGATGTGCTGGTGGAAATGGTTGGCCCCCCAGTCCAGCTGGCTAAATCTGGACACAACTGCTGGGAGTGCATGTATATGCAGAGCTGCCTGGGAGCCACTTTGGAAGTGTAACGGTGCCTGCTGCAGTGGCCGACCTGGTGGGTCATGATGGGAGCCCTTTGATGGGAGCCACTTTTCTGGCCAGGGTGGTTTGCTGGGTGGGGTGAGGAAGGAGCTGTTTTTGAGGAACTGGCTAGGGTAAGCATGTTGGGCAGGATTGGTCCTCAGGAGAATGCTGGGGTAGGTGCATGGTTTTATTTAGGTTGATGGAGAGTGACAGAAATGGTGCCCACCAGTACTGTGTCAGCTAAGGAGAGCAAAAAGAAATAAAAGGTGCTTGCCAATGCCTCCATCCCTAGAGCAAGTTTTACCAGCTCCCTACCCCTCTGGAACATGCCCCAAAATTAGTTACTAAATCTTCTTCTTGCATGGTCCAGGCACTTTTTAAGCTGCTGCCTCTGCACTGGGATTCAAGTTAGTTTGTGCACAAGCCCCTACCCATTAATATGTGGACTTTTCTTCAAATTCTTATTGCAGAAAATCTGTTCTGCTAGTCTTCAGGTCATTCTCAGAGATAGTTTTCTATATGTAATTGTAATTTTGGTGTGTCCACAGGAGGAGGTGAGATCAGGATCTTCCTACTCCACCATCTTGATCTAAATTGTATTAGACTCAATCTTCTTTAATCTCATTTCTATCCATTAGAAATGGGTGATTTCCCATTGACCTATTTCTTCTTCAGATAAAGTTAAAAACTTGGGGGTCTATTACTATTATTTCAACTTCTTTGATTTTCAGAAACTCATTTAATAATAGCTAAATTTTTATTAAGTATTTCTACATGCCAGATATTCTTTGATGTATGTAAGTAATATTTCATAGGTAGAATTATCTTTATAATATAGATGAGGAAATGGAGGCCCTGAGAATTTAATTAACTTGCCTCAACACAGAACCAGAAAATGGTGCAGCTGGGATTTGAAACCCAGGCACTCTGTGTCTAAAGTTTTTTTGTTTGTTTTGTTTAGTTTGTCAAGTCCTTTTAATAATTTCCAAACAATTTGTTGATTTAAACATTTTATGGATTGATTTAAAAATATTTTATGGAAGTGTGATACATATATAGAAAATTATGCAGGTCCTAAGAGATTTGAGTAATCACAAAATGAAAACACTCACCTATCTCTTAAATGCTAAACTATACCAAACCTTTTATCTGGCCAAACTGTGCAGGTCAACATAAAATATATCTGATCCATGAAACATTTTAAACGAAAAGAAGTTGTTCCAGCTGTAAAAATTAATATAGAATGTACTACTATTTTTTTTAAAGTGGAGCTACAAAATAAACATTCTTTAGTAGAAAATTCACAATATGCATGCTGACTTTTTTTTAGATTTTCACACCAATCAAAATTAGTTAATTAGAAAAAAACACTTTCAACAATAATCTCTATAAGGTGAAATGACAACTAGAATTGAAATGGGAATTTGAGAATATATGTGAAACAAGGTATAAAAGGATTGCGATAAAGAATGTAGATTGGCAAAGGAAAGGATGTCAAAGACAAAGGAAGTTTTAAATCTTTAAAACAAGTATGTGTGAGAGAAAACACATACTTGTTTCACAGTTTAGAACCTAGCTAAGAAGACAAAGCACATCTAAAATCAGTGGTAGAATGCCACTTATCATCACATTTTCAAATATAGCAGTACTGTGACCATCTTTATTGTAACTTTGGATCCCATAACTTTTCATTTCCCCATGTAATGTCAATACAAACATTTAAGTTGGCATTAGATAGAATAAAATATATGATCCATTTCTACTCACTTCCCACACAATTTCAAGTTTGGCCAAAGCATCCATATATAATTTTCCAATATTTTATCATAAATCATTTCCTCTGGTCCTTTTCCTTTTTTCCACCTCTCTACATTTATTGAGCCTCAGAGAATAATGCAACTCTGGCAGTCAGAGGTTTCCACTTATACTTGCATAATAAAATGTTCTATCTTTGTGTTCATACTTTATTCATTCATGCATTTCTGACTTAACAACAAATCAGTCTTTAGCTGACAGAGTGTGTTATAATCTAGGAGAGAAGAAACCCAGTGTTAGTCAATGATTTCATGCTCGAATTTGAAAAATATTTCCGTACTTTTATCTTTCTGCAGTATTTTTTATATTTCCTGGTTTTCTACCACTTATATTTGAACAGAGGGAGCACTTCCTCACAAAGAATGGGTATCGATTGGAAATTTATTATAAGAGAGGAACAAAGGCTATATTTCCACCAAAATAATGAAAAAGGAGGAAAGTCTTGTACCATACATAGAACATGGCAGCACTGAAGACTCATTTACCATGGAGGGACTACACTTAATCCAAATAAATAATGAATCTCAATAATGAGTATCCAGAAATAGAATTGCATCATTATAAAGTAGTTATATTTTTAATTGTTTGAGGAAACTCCATACTGTTTTCCATAATTACCATACCAGTGTACATTCCCACTTTATGTTAGAAATGTGTTATCATTTTCTAGGATTATGAGGAATGGCCTTTGTGCTTCTAGGAATTTGTCAATTTTATATAGGTTGTCCAATTCGTCACTGTAGAATTGTTCATAGTGCTCTCTTATAATCCTTTTTTATTTCTGTAGAATTGCTAATAAAGTTATACTTTCATTTCTGATTTGGCAATTTAAGTCTTTTTTTCCTAAGACAATTTTGCTAAAGGTTTCTCAATTTTGTTGATCTTTGTAAGGAACCAACTTTTGGTTTCATTGATTTTCTCTACTGTTTTTCGATTTTCTATATCATTTCTTTCTACTTTAATCTTTATCATTTTCTTCCTTCTGCCAGCTTGGGTTTACTTTGTTCTTTTTCTAGTTCCTCAAATTGTAAAATTATGTTGTTGATTTGTGATCTTACCCTTTTATAATGTAAGCAATTATAGCTATAAATTTCCACTTAGCGCTGCTTTCTTTGCACCCAGTAAATTTTCATATGTTATGCTTTCATTTTCATTCATCTCTAAGTATTTTTTAATTTCCATTGTGATTTCTTCTTCAATTCATTGGTTCGTTAAGAGTGTGCCCTTTAATTTCCACAAAGTTATTAATTTTCCAGTTTCCTTCTGTTATTGATTTCTAACTTTATCCCTTTGTGGTCAGAGAAGATACCTTGTATGACATCTGTCTTTTTACATCTATTGAGACTTAAATTGTGGTCTAACATATGATTTATCTTGGAGAATGTTCCATGTGCACTTGAGAAGGATGTTTATACTATTATTGTTGGGTAAAGTGCTCTGTGTATCTCTGTTAGATCTAGTTGGTTTATTGCATTGTTTGAGTTCTCTATTTCCTTATTTATCTTATGTCTGGTGGTTTTATTCATTATTGAGAGTGGGATGTTGAATTCCCTATTATTGTAGAAATATCTGTCTCTCCCTTCTATTCTTCACTTTTTGCTTCAAATATTTTGATGGTATGGTATTAGTTATATAAATGTCTATAATAATTATATCTTCTTGCTGTATTGAATCTTTTATTAACATATATCCTTCTTTATCTCATATGAAACTTTCTTATTTAAGGTATATTTTGTCTGATATTAGTAAGCCACCCCTGCTCATTTTTGGATACTGTTTTCATGGAATATCTCTTTTCATCCTTTTACTTTCAATGTATTCATGTCTTTGCTTCTAAAGTGAATCTTTTGCAGGTTACATATAGATCAATCATTATTCTTATCCTTTCTGCTAGTCTCTGTCTTTTGATTAAAGAGTTTGATCCATTTACATTTAAGGTAATTACTGATATGGAGGAACTTAACTTCTGTCACTTGCTATTTGTTTTCTATATACCTTATAGTTTTTGTCCCTCATTTCCTGCATTAGTGTCTCTTTTATGTTTTGTTGATGTTTTATTGTGAAACATTTTAATTTCCTTCTTGTTTCCTTTTGTGTATTTCTATAACTATTCTCTTTTTGGTTACCATGGGGACTACAGTTAGTATTGAAGTTATAAGATACTAATTTTCATTTTAACAGCTTAACTTTAATACATAACTTTGCTCATTTAAATCTTGGTTCCAACTCCTTTTAGTTATTGAATTCACAAGATTACACCTTTGTATATTGTGTGTCCAAAAATAATTGTTTTATAATACTTGTAATTTCTGAAACACTGTCAACAAGTGATTATACCTTGCTTTCTCAGTTGATGTTAAACTACTGATGGCACTTCTTAGTCAAGGGTAAATGTATGGTTGAACATGTAAGAACAGTCCATTACCAGCCTTTGCCAATCCGCTAGTCTACGATTGATTAGGTGTTCATTTTATATTTGATATTTGCTAAGCATAGTATAATTTTCAGCTTGGGTTCTACATGTATTTGCGCAAAGTTGAGATTCAGTGTCTTCTAAACTATCACATTTTTGACTGATGAGAAGACAGGAATTTTTTTTTTTTTTAAACAACTCTCCTTTTCCATCTCCACAGCTTTTCTTCAGTATGCCTGGTTATGCCTTCCTCCTTTTCTCATTTCAATTCTTCTCACATTAAAATATCTGTGCCAGAAGGAATTCTGTGATAGTAAAGTTACTGTTTGTTTGTTTTTAATTTCAAAAATGGTGATTAATATGTGAGCTGTAGTGAGTAACAAATGAAACAGTGTGTTTGAAAGTGCAATGTAAACTCTAAAATACATATTCTAGTTATGAAGGACAGCTATGTGCTATGTATCAGTCACTGTATTAGGATAAGAATATAAATAAACACTTAGATAAATTCTCTCCATTCATAATAACAAAAGCTAATTTTCTTTTGAGCCGTTATTTGTATGCCAAGTAATACAGGTCTTCACCAGTAATATTCAAGCAATTTAGAAAGAAGAAATACCTAAATGAATAAATAACTCTGCAAATGAAGAAAGGGGCTCAAAGCAATGGCTACTTTAGGGATGGCTTGATGCAAATGTGTTCTAGAATTAATATGTTGAACTTATTCAGGTTTTCAGTGCTCTGAAAGAAGCTGCTTCTGGATATTAGCAGGCTGCTTTCAGCTCTTTAGGACAGATTAATTCAGAACATTTTGAAAGAGAACAAAATTTCCAGATTAATCATTTTATTTTTCTTTCTTATTGTAGAAACCTTGATGTGAAAAGTGGTTGCTATGTGATGAAGATCTCCCACAATATTCTTAACTTATTATTCTTTCCATAAATAATTGAATGTCTATAGTCCCTGAACACTGTTTCAGGAGCTGGAGGCCTTAGACTTATGATATATAAAATCTCTGCTCTTGAGAATATGTGTTTTATACCAAAAGGCATAAAATAAGCAGGTATAAACAAATAAGATAAGCACAAAGAATTTGCAATGAACACTCCAAACTTATAATCCATTTGTAGAGCTAAAAGCTTGTTATAGGAAATAAAAAAGATGGAAATTTATTGAAATTGTGATATATTCAGAAATGTTTGGGAGTTTGGCAAGGCTTATTTCTTGCCTTATTTTATCAATTCATATTATGGCAGGTTGATGTAACAGGCATAATATGCTTTGTAAAACTTTGTTTCTTAAGTCTCAATCAGTTTCTCTCCCTCTGCTCCATGTATGCCCTAAGAAGATGGCATGTTAAATGCCACTTTATGAAAAAGTATGGAAAAACAGACAAGAAGAAATGGAGAAAACTATCAAAAAAACTTGGTAGATTGAGAGTGAGAAGAAGTTGAAAGGGGAAGTGTGCCTTAACCTCCCTGGCCAGACCAAGATTCCCACTGGAAGAGATTTGTTGGATAGCTTAAAAGAAGCTCATGAGCTTAGACTCACCCATGCAGGGTATAGCTCACATGCAGCCAACTGTGCCCAGACTTTAAGTGAAAGAAGCTCATTTGCTTGTATTAAAGCATGGCCTGTGAGACTTGCATATAACACACTTCTATGAGACTGATGGATCCCTCTCCAAGGATGGAGACTGCAGGTGCCATCTTAATGCTCTCCTTCTGCCTTGCTGTAGCCAGTGGGCACCATTTTTTTTCCCCTGCAGGTTCAATTTTTATGCTCCTTTGCTGCCTTATTCTAGTCACCAGGTACCATCTTTGTGCTCTTCTTCTGCCTTGATCTAGCTAGCAATTGCTGTTTCTCTTTATTTTTTTTTCTATTTTTTTTCTATTTTTTGGTTCTTTTTGCAGTAGGCACCATATTTATGCTTCCCCTCTGCTTTGCTACAGCCAGTGGGTGCCATCCTAATGCTCTCTCTCTGCTGTGCTCCAGAGAACAAGTGTCTTCTTGAAAGGAACTTTGACAAGCACCTTGTTCCCTGATTTTGGTGGCTGCCACCCAGGGGACATCCCTTAGTCACCTGGCTCTGGATGCCAGGGGAGTTTGCATTTCTGGGTCCCATGGAACTGTGACAATCAGAGAGTTTTGGGCAGGCTTTCATGCCTATGGCACTGCACAAATAGAATGTTAAAATACACCCCCAGTTTTTCTGTGAAAGAGGCCTAATGGACCTTTGGCTTAAAGGGCAGGCCTCAGGTTCGCACATATCTAAGGAGCTACAGAGCTACTTTTAAGGAACATAGGCTGATGGACACCATTTTTGCCTCAGTCTAGCTCACTACTATCTCCTAATATGGAATTTATATTGCCCAATTTTTGTGACTGTTACCGGAGGGTACCTATACATAGCTTGGCTCTCTGGCCAGCAGGGCTTACAGTGGTGGGACCCACAACACAGTAACCAACATGTAATACAAAGAGTTCTTAAACAGCTACCTAACCCTAGTTTACAAGAGGCAATAGACCCAGAAGCTCAGTTTTTCTGTGACAGAGCCCTGTTGGCTAATTATCATAGCTTCAGCCTGAGGAGCAGGCTTCTAATTAAACAAACATCTATGGCTGAATGTAATTCTTTCCAGAGATCTCAGAGGGTGGGTGCTATCTTCACACTCTCCCTCTTCTGCATTCCAGAACACCTGTATATCCTGGAGGGGAGGTCTTTCATGTTTCTGGTGCCCTTATTTTTATATCTTGTGCCCTGGTTTTTACAGGTGTCACCCAGGGGAGGCCCCTTGATTGCCTGGCTCTGGTGGCCTGGGAGGGCTTGTGTTCCTGTGCTTAACAATCAGAGAGACAGTTCTTGGCAAGCTTTCACTCACAGGACACTTCACAGATAGCATACTAAAATTCACCCCCAGTCTTTCTGTGAAAGAGGCCTATATACTTGTCCAGGTTCTTTGGTCTGAGGGGCAAGCTTCAGGTCTGGCACACAAATAGGAGCTTATGGATATGCTTGCAGGGAACGTAGGCTGGTGGATGTCATCCTCGTGCTCTCCCTTTGCCTCATTATAGCTTACCAGTATCTCTCAGAAAAGAGCTTTATACACTTGTCTGGAGTCCCAAATTTTGTGACTGCCACCAGGGGATAACTCCAGATCACCTGGCTATGGTGACCAGCAGGGCTTATGTTTGCAGTCCCATAGGACTGTATATATTTACATATTTTAAAACCTGCTGCCTGAATTAGCCTGAATTTAGGTGCTGATTGAGATCCTCCCCTTTGAGATAATGACAAGTTGCAGCGCACCCTCAAATACTGGGAGTTTTAAAAATATAATAGGCTTCTTAGACAGTCCCAAAGTTTGAGAGACAACCAATAGCTGGGGTGGGGGGGTGTTGACTAGCAATATTCATCTCCTACACAAGGCCACTCCTTCAAGAGTGGGAGAGGTTCAACTAGTGCATAGAAATCAAATACAGAGAGTTGAGCAAAATAAAGAAATGAAGGAATATCTTCCAAAGTGGGGGTGGGGGGAGGGGTGGGAGGCAACAAGATAAAACCTCAGGAAAAAAAAAACCCTTAATGAAACAGATAAATTATTTACTTTACAATAATGGTAATAAGGATGCTTACCAACCTTGTGAGAAGAATGAATGATCACAATGAAAATTTCAACAAAAAGATAGAAAAAAATATTAAAAAGTACTAACTATAAATCACAGAGCTGAAGAATACAATAACTGAACTGAAAAATACACTAGAGGGAATAGAGAGCAGACTAGGTGAAGCAGAAGAATGAACCAGTAAAATCAAAGATAAGGCAGTGGAATTCATCCAATCAGAGCAATAAAAAGGAAAAAAAATCATAAAGAATGAACATAGTTTAAGGGATTTGTGGGACAACATCAGGTGGACCAGCATTCATATTATAGGTGACCCAGAAGGAGATGAGGGAGAGAAAATAGTAGAAAAATTATGTGAAGAAATAATGGCCAAACATTTCCCTGATCAGGGAAAGGAAATAGACAACCAGATCCAGGAAGCCCAGAGGTCCCAAACAAGACGAACCCAAAGATACCCATAATAAGACACATTAAAATTAAAGTGTCAAAAATTAAAAGATAAGGAGAGAATCCTAAAATCAGCACTAGAAAAACAATTTGTTATATACAAGGGAACCCCCATAAGACCATCAGCAGATTTTTCAGCAGAAACTTTGCAGGCTAGAAGGGAGTGGCATGATGTATTCAAAGTGCTGGGAAAAAAATCCTCCAACCAAGAGTATTCTACCCAACAACATTATCATTCAGAACTGAAAGAAAAACAAGGAATTTTCCAGAGAAGCAAAGCTAAAGGAGTTTATCATTGCTAAATTGCCCTTACAAGAAATGTTAAAGAGACTCTTTAAGCTGAAAAGATGCTATTAGTAACATGAAAATATATGAAAGAATAAATCTTACTGGAAAGGTAAATATATAGTAAAGTTAGTGGATTAATCACTTATAAAGCTAGTATGAATGTTAAAGGATAAAAATAGTAAAAGTTATAAATACAATAATTAATTAAGGTATACAAAAGATAAAAAAGATGTCAAATGTAACATTAAAAATATAATATGTGAAAGAGGAGAATAAAAATGCATGCCTTTAGAATGAGATCAAACAAGTTGTTATCAACTTAAAATAGACTATTGTAGATATAAATTGATATTTTGAATATGACATAAAAAGCACAAGCAACAAAAGTAAAAACCAACAAGCAGAAATACATGACATTTAAAAGCTTCTGTGCAGCAAAAGAGACAACAAAATAAAAAGGCAAACTACAGAGTGGGAGTAAAAATTGCAAACCATGTATCTGATAAGGGTTTAATACCCAAAATATACAAGGAACTTTAAAAACTCAATAGCAAAAATTCAAACAATTTGATTTAAAAGTGAACAGAGGACCTAAATAGAATATTTTTTTTTCCAAAGAAGACATACAAATGGTAAATAGGTACATGAAAAGATGCTCAACATCAGGGAAATACAAATCAAAGCCAAATGAGATATCACCTCACACCTATTAGAATGGCTATTCTTAAAAAGACAAGAATAATTGAGATGTTGGTGAGGATGTGGAAAAAAGCTTACCCTTGTGCACCACTGGTGGAAATATAAATTGGTACAGCTACTATGGAAACAGTATGGAAGTTTCTCAAAATAACTTAAAGTAGAACTACGTTATGATCCAGCAATTCCACTTTGGGGTATATATTCAAAGGAAATGAAATCAGGATCTCAGAGAGACATCTCTCCCCCCATGTTTATTGCAGCATTATTTACAATAACCAAGGTTTGGAAACAACTTCGTCTGTCTATGGTTAAATGGTTAAAGAAGATGTGAGGGCATTATGCTAAGTGAAATAAGTCAGACAGAGAAAGACAAATACTGTGTGATAACACTAATATGTGAGATCTCTGCTTCACCTTTATACCATAGATGTTATCTCCTGATAAATAACATCTTATAGATATTATCTTACAGATGTTATCTCCATATTCTGACATTTATTGACATTATAATAATTTATACAGAGTCTCTAGTATTTACTTAATACTTTTCATCAGTGTTAGTCCTGTCCACCCATCTAGATATTTACAATTCTTCTGGTTAGCCTTGGAAAAATACATAAACAGTACTAGGAAATGCTTAGGAACTGATTGCTTTCAGGGTGACTTTGATGCTATTTAGCTTCAGACATATGTTTCTTATAGACACAGAAATGAACTCAAAGGGATGGATCAGAGCCAATCACAAAGAATTCACTAACACAACAAGTAGAAATTCTCACCTTAGAGGGGTCAAAACAAATTTTGATTGACTTTTTGTAGCATATATTGTAGTGTATCTTCAAGTAGAAACAAAGATAGGAATAAATGGTTTAAAGTACCATTTAACCCTTGAGGTTCTTGAGAAAGACGAAATCTGACTTATTCTAAAAAGCAACATATTTCATTGGCTGATAAAATGATTGAAAGAAATGAAACGCAGAACACTCTATGAATGATTCAGCTTATGATAGGTCCTACCATTCCCCACTATTTTAACCCTGTCTTGTTACCTATTTATGGTACCTGCTAAGCCACTCTAATTATTTACATTTCTGTTCCATCTTGTACAAGTTTTTGTAGGCCCATAAACAATTAGCAGGAAAATTGAGGTGAGAATATTTTGCTTGTTTTCTTTACTACTGTATCTCCAGAGTGGTAAAAATGCCTGGAATATAGCAGGTCCTTAAATTCTTTTTTGAAAAATAAAAACAATACATATTTTCCACTACAAACCCTTGCAGAAAGACTATTACAACTTTTATTTTTAACAAAGTTAATGAGTGTTTTATCACAGAAATGACTCCACTTAGCAATAAGAAAACATTAACAAATAAAAGTTACATCTTATTAAATTTAGTTCAGATATTCTAATAAAACCTCTTACCTGCTCTAAATGGTTTTAATGATTTGAACTACACAGAAACTTCACTCCAACTCCAACTCTATTGACAGCTGAATAGTGAAAGTGAAGCTTGAATGAAAAAGTAATTACGTAATCAATTTTAAAAATCATTAGATTTAATTGAGTGACTAAACTTACAGGACTACTACAACTGTCTGTTAACTAAGCATGTGCTCTTACAAAGTTGCTGTGAATAGATAATGTCAGTGTCAACCCCAGTCTGGCATCTTTGTGTATGTTTTCCTGAATATTTCTACATGAACATTTTGCAAGATCTAATGGTACTACTGGTGGATAATATCTGTAAATATATAAGAGAATGATTATGTATTTTTATATTTTGCCAATCTGAGCTCTGGAACAAGATTACCTGTAGTTAAACATCAGCTTCACTATTTAATTAGATGTGTGACTTTGACAGTTACTTAACTTTGTCTGTTTCTTTATCAATAAAATAATAATAAAAGGTTAATGATAGACTCTGTCTCATGGGTCATTTTGAGAAATGAATTAGTTCATCAAAAGGTCATAGAGTAGTGCCTAATACATAGTAAGTACCCAGTGAATGTTCTCTATTATTATATAATAGACGTGACAAAGGGAAACATATGGTTTACTGACAACATCAGTTTACAGAAATGTTTTAAACACATTTTAACATGCATCAACAGATCTTGATACCAATAACAACTATTCCTAAAATATGCTTCTGAGATCCTCAAGTCAGCATGTCAACTTGATGTAGATTCCTATTCATATGGTGAGTACTGATGGAACACAGGAGAAAGAGACTTAAGACCAATTAAAATTTTCTCCTTCCAAATAATTGAAAACTGTTTCATTACCCAAGTCAGGGTATCTATCTGTCACTCGAGTCAAATTGCAAATCACTGTTCAAAAACGGCTATGTACAGATGATTGTACCACTTGATTAGTTTGAAAGAATAT
Source organism: Balaenoptera ricei (assembly GCF_028023285.1). Classification (NCBI taxonomy): domain Eukaryota; kingdom Metazoa; phylum Chordata; class Mammalia; order Artiodactyla; family Balaenopteridae; genus Balaenoptera; species Balaenoptera ricei. Next base: position 57,138,480 of record NC_082655.1, read on the forward strand.
AAAACGTATTTATATGCATTTTCAAACAATTTATTATCTACTTCTAATTGATTCAAAACTTAGTTAAGAAGTAGTTTCATTACTTTCACAAAAAATAATATCAGAAAATATAAATAACTAACACCAAGTGAAGTTTAACAAAAGGAGAAAGAGATTTTAAATAATAAACTGTTTTGAAGTCAGAATTTTTGTGGTAGATTTGTTGTCTCTCTTAGTCATTCATCAAGAGAAATACATATTTTTATATGAAACAATTTTAAATAGGAAGATTCTTTATACTTCAAAATAAACCATAAGGGGTAAGACCAATTGGACTGTTAAAATGTCTATAGTCTTCTTTTAAATATAATATCTATTGCAATGAAATTACCTAAGTTCTTTTTACCTATACATATCTCTAGATCAAAACATTACCCATCCTAGAAAGTTTTATAGTTTTAGAAGCAACAAAATTTGAGGAAGAGTAAAGTCTGCCTAAAAGAGAATAATAAATTTGATTAAAAACTGATTGAGTAGAGTGTGGAGTTCTGGAGTTTCGAGTTTTCTTAAGATTGGTTCAAGATGGCAGAGTATAAGGACATGCACTCACTCCTTCTTGCAAGAGCACAGGAATCACAACTAACTGTTGAAGAATCATCAAGACACTGGAAATCACCAAAAAAGATACCCCACATCCAAAGACAAAGGAGAAACCACAATGAGATGGTAGGAAGGGCGCAATCACAATAAAATAAAATCCCATAAACACTGGGTGGGTGACTCACAAACTGGAGAACAGTTATACCACAGAAGTCAACCCACTGGAGTGAAGGTTCTGAGCACCATGTCAGGTTTCCCAACCTGGGGGTCCAGCAATGGGAGGAGGAATTTCTAGAGAATCAGATTTTTAAGGCTAGCGGGATTTGATTGTAGGACTTCGACAGGACTGGGGGAAACAGAGACTCCACTTTTGGGGGGCACACACAAAGTAGTGTTCTCATCAGGAACAAGGGGAAAGAGCAGTGATCCCATAGGAGACTGAACCAGACCTACCTGCTAGTGTTGGAGGGTCTCCTGCAGAGGCAGGGGGTGGCTTTGGCTCACTGTGGGGACAAGGTCATTGGCAGCAGAAGTTCTGGGAAGTACACCTTGGCATGAGCCCTCCCAGAGTCCGCCACTAGCCCCACAGAAGAGTTGGGTAGGCTCCAGTGTTGGGTCGCCTCAGGCCGAAAAACCAACAGGAAGGGAACCTAGTCCCACTCAACAGCAGAAAAATGGATTAAAGTTGTACTGAGCTCTGCCCAACAGAACAACACTCAGCTCTACCCATCACCAGTCCCTCCCATCAAGAAGTTTGCATAAGCCTCTTAGATAGCCTCATCCACCAGAGGGCATACAGCAGAAGCAAGATGAACTACAATTCTGCAGCTTATGGAACAAAAACCATATTCACAGAAAGATAGACAAAATGAAAAGGCAGAGGGCTATGTACCAGATGAAGGAACAAGATAAAACCCCAGAAAAGCAATTAAATGAAGTGGAGATAGGCAACCTTCCAGAAAAAGAATTCAGAATAATGACAGTGAAGATGATCCAGGACCTCGGAAAAATAATAGAGGCAAAGATCGAGAAGGTGCAACAAATGCTTAACAAAGACCTAGAAGAATTAAAGGACAAAAAAACAGAGATGAACAATACAATATATGAAATGAAAAATACACTAGAAGTAATCAATAGCAGAAAAACTGAGACAGAAGAACGAGTAAGTGACCTGAAACACAGATTGGCGGAATTCACTACCACAGAACAGAATAAAGAAAAAAGAATGAAAAAAAAAGAAGACAGTCTAAAAGACCTCTAGGACAACATTAAATGCAACAACATTCACATTATAGGGGTCTCAGAAGGAGAAGAGAGAGAGAAAAGATCCAAGAAAATATTTGAAGAGATTGTAGTCGAAAATTTCCCTAACATGGGAAAGGAAATAGCCACCCAAGTTGAGGAAGCAAAAAGAGTCCCAGGCAGGATAAACCCAAGGAGAAACATGATGAGACACATAGTAATCAAATTCACAAAAATGAAAGACAAAGAAAAATTATTGAAAGCAGCAAGGGAAAAATAACAAATAACATACAAGGGAACTCCCATAAGGTTAACAGATGATTTCTAAGCAGAAACTCTACAAGCCAGAAGGGAGTGGCATGATATATTTAAAGTGATGAAAGGGAAAAAGCTACAACCAAGATTACCAGACAAGGATCTCATTAAGATTTGATGGAGAAATCAAAAGTTTTACAGACAAGCAAAAGCTAAGAGAATTCAGCACCACCAAACCAGCACTACAACAAATGTTAAAGGAACTTCTCTAAGTGGGAAACACAAGAGAAGAAAAGGACCTACAAAAACAAACCCAAAACAATTAAGAAAATGGTCATAGGAACATACATATCGATAATTACCTTAAACATTAATGGATTAAATGCTCCAACCAAAAGACACAGGCTTGCTGAATGGATACAAATATAAGACCCAAATAAATGCTGTCTACAAGAGACCCACTTCAGACCTAGGGACACATACAGACTGAAAGTGAGGGGATGCAAAAAGATATTCCATGCAAAAGGAAATCAAAAGAAAGCTGAAGTAGCAATACTCATATCAGATAAAATAGACTATAAAATAAAGAATGTTACAAGAGACAAAGAAGGACACTACATAATGATCAAGGTATAAATCCAAGAAAAAGATATAACAATTATAAATATGTATGCACCCAACATAGGAGTATCTCAATACATAAGGCAAATGCTAACAGTTATAAAAGAGGAAATTGACAGTAACAAAATAATAGTGGGGGACTTTAACACCTCACACCAATGGACAGATCATCCAGACAGAAACTTAATAAGGAAACAAAAGATTTAAATGGCACAATAGACCAGATAGATTTAACTGATATTTATAGGACATTCCATGGAAAGCAGCAGATTACACTTTCTTCTCAAGTGCACACAGAACATTCTCCAGGATAGATCACATCTTGGATAAGAAATCAAGCCTGGGTAAATTTAAGAATTGAAATTATATCAAGCATCTTTTTCGACCACAATGCTATGAGATTAGAAATCAATTACAGGGGAAGAAACCGTAAAAACACAAACACATGGAGGCTAAACAATACATTACTAAATAACCAAGAGATCACTGAAGAAATCAAAGAGGAAATCAAAAAAATATCTAGAGGCAAATGACAACGAAAATATGATGATCCAAAATTTATGGGATGCAGCAAAAGCAGTTGTAAGAGGGAAGTTCATAGCAATACAATCCTACCTTAAGAAACAAGAAAAGTCTCAATAAACAATCTAACCCTACACTTAAAACAGCTAGAGAAAGAGGAACAAACAAAACCCAAAGTTAGTAGAAGGAAAGAAATCACAAAGATTACAGCACAAATAAATGAAATAGAAACAAAGAAAACAATAACAAAGATCAATAAAACTAAAAGCTGGTTCTTTGAGAAGATACACAAAATTGATAAACCTTTAGCCAGACTCAACAAGAAACAAAGGTAAAGGACTCAAATCAATAAATTTAAAAATGAAAATGGAGAAGTTACAATGGACACCACTGAATACAAAGCATCTTAAGAGACTACTACAAGCAACTCTATGCCAATAAAATGGACAACCTGGAAGAAATGGACAAATTCTTAGAAAGGTATAACCTTCCAATACTGAACCAAGGAAAAATAGAAAATATGAACAGACCAATCAAAAATAATGAAATTGAAACTGTGATTAAATATCTTCCAACAAACAAAAGTCCAGGACCAGATGGCTTCACAGGTGAATTCTTTCAAACATTTAGAGAAGAGCTAACACCCATCCCTCTCAAAGTCATCCAAAAATTTGCAGAGGAAGGAACACTCCCAATCTCATTCTATGAGGCCACCATCACCTTGATACCAAAACCAGACAGAAATACTAGAAAAAAAGAAAATAACAACAATAACACTGATGAATATAGATGCAAAAATCCTCAACAAAATACTAGCAAACAGAATCCAACAACACATTAAAAGGACCATACACCATGATCAAGTGGGATTTATCCTAGGGATGCGAGGATTCTTCAATATACGCAAATCAATCAGTGTGATACACCATATTAACAAACTGAAGAATAAAAACCATATGATCATCTCAATAGATGCAGAAAAAGCTTTTGACAAAATTCAACACCTGTTTATGACAAAAACTGTCCAGAAAGTGGGCGTAACAGGAACCTACCTCAACATAATAAAGGCCATATGCAACAAACCCACAGCAAACATCATTCTCAATGGTGAAGAACTGAAAGCATTTCTTCTAAGATCAGGAACAAGACAAGGATGTCCACACTCACCAATACTATTCTACATAGTTTTGGAAGTCCTAGCCACGGCAATCAGAAAAGAAAAAGAAATATAAGGAACACAAATTGGAAAACAAGAAGTAAAACTGTCACTGTTTGCAGATGGCATGATAGTATACATAGAGAATCCTAAAGATGCCACCAGAAAATTACTAGAGCTACTCAATGAATTGGGTAAAGTAGCAAGATACAAAATTAATGCACACAAATCTCTTGCATTCCTATACACTAACAATGAAAGATCAGAAAGAGAAATTAAGGAAACAATCCCATTTACCATTGCAACAAAAATAACAAAATACGTAGGAATAAACCTAACTAAGGAGGTAAAAGATTTTATGCTCAGAAAACTATAAGACACTGATGAAAGAAATCAAAGATGACACAAGCAGATGGAGAGATATGCCATGTTCTTGGATTGGAAGAATCAATATTGTGAAAAAAAACTATACTACCCAAAACTATCACACAGATTCAATGCAATCCCTATCAAATTACCAATTGCACTTTTTACAGAACTAGAACAAAAAATATTAAAATTTGTATGGAGACACAAAAGACCCTGAATAGCCAAAGCAATCTTGAGAAAAAAACAAAAACAAAAATGGAGGTGGAGGAATCAGGCTTCTGGACTTCAGACTATATTATAAAGCTACAGTTATCAAGACAGTTTGGTACTGGCACAAAAACAGAAATATAGATCAATGGAACAGGATAGAAAGCCCAGAGATAAACCGATGCACCTATAGTCAAATAACGTATGACAAAAGAGGCAAGGATATACAATGGAGAAAAGACAGCCTCTTCAATAAGTGGTGCTGGGAAAACTGGACAGCTACATGTAAAAGAATGAAATTAGAACACTCCCTAACACCATACACAAAAATAAACTCAAAATGGATTAAAGACCTAAATGTAAGACAGGGCACTATAACACTCTTAGAGGAAAACCTAGGAAGAACACTCTTTGACATAAATCACAGCAACATCTTTTTTGACCCACCTCCTACAGTAATGGAAATAAAATCTAAAATAAACACATGGGACCTAATGAAACTCAAAAGCTTTTGTACAGCAAAAGAAACTATAAACAAAATGAAAAGACAACCCTCAGAATGGGAGAATATATTTGCAAATGAATCAACGGACAAAGGATTAATCTCTAAAATATATAAACAGCTCATGCAGCTCAATATTAAAAACAAAACAACCTGATCAAAAAATGGACAAAAGACCTAAATAGACATTTCTCCAAAGGAGACATACAGATGGCCAAGACGCAAATGAAAAGCTGCTTAGCATCACTAATTATTAGAGAAATGCAAATCAAAATTACAATGAGGTACTACCTCACACCAGTTACAGTGGGTATCATCAGAAAATCTACAAACAACAAATGCTGGAGATGGTGTGGAGAAAATGCAAAACTCTTGTACTGTTGGTGGGAATGTAAATTGATACAGCCACTATGGAGAACAGTATGGAGGTTCTTTAAAAGCTAAAAATTAGAATTACCATATGACCTAGCAATCCCACTCCTGGGTATACACGCAGAGAAAACTATAATTCAAAAAGGCACATGCACCCCAATGTTCATTGCAGCACTATTTACAATAGCCAGGTCATGGAAGCAACCTAAATGCCCATTGACAGATGAATGGATAAAGAAGATGTGGTACATATATACAATGGAATGTTACCCAGCCATAAAAAGGAACAAATTTGGGTCATTTGTTGAGACGTGGATGGATCTAGAGACTGTCATACAGAGTGAAGTAAGTCAGAAAGAGAAAAACAAATATCGTATATTAACGCATATATGTGGAATAGGAAAATGGTACAGATGAACCAGTTTGTAAGACAGAAATAGAGGCCCAGGTGTAGAGAATAAACATATGGACACCAAGGGGAGAATGTGTGTGTGGGGGTGGTGGTGGGATGAACTGGGAGATTGGGATTGACATATATACACTAATATGTATAAAATAGATAACTAATAAGAACCTGCTGTATAAAAAATAAATAAATGAAATAAAATTAAAAAAAAACGATTGAAAACATCTAATTTCTCTTGATAGAGTCATGGATACACTTAAAATCTGGTCTCTATTAAATTTGTGTATTTCCACTAAAATTTTCAAATATCCACTGCAATGATGTCGTTTTGGAAAAAGAAAAGGCTTTCAAAAATATCATTACTAAAAATTGGTACTCAGGGGCTAAGACAAAGCTGACATCTCTCAGTTGCTAGCACATACAAAATTTTGGATACTGAGTTCTGAAAAAGGGTTGGAAAATGAAGATACATGATGTTACAAGTTAAAGAAAAATAACCCTCCTTTCATAATATGATAATGACAAATGAAACAAGTCATATATATATATGATTTATAATCACATATATATATATATAAATGTAAAGTCAAGCTAGTTTTTATTGGTCATTGTGAAATATAAATCTCTTTGGATAAACTAAGAAATATAACCTAGCATTACTTATATGGTAAACTTTATTTTGGAGCATTATGATTAGCTGATTTAGTAGTGGTCCTGGACATTTTAGATTAAAATAGTAATAAATTTAATACTTTGGCTAAAAAAATTGATATATAACAGGTACAATAACTTTTATCAGTATAAGTATTCATATTTTTAAAAAAGAATATAGACACAATTCCAAACTCGATATTATCAGTAATCATTATTTTTCCTTATTACTTTTTTTATTGGAGTATAATTGCTTTACAATGTTGTGTTAGTTTCTACTGTACAATGAAGTGAATCAGCTATATGTATACATATATCCTCTCCCTCTTGGACCTCCCTCCCACTCCCATCCCAGCCAACTAGGTTTATACACACAATCTGCAAAATTCTTCCTTAATCTTAAGTAGTTGTACCAAAAAACTTAATGCCTACAGGTCAATGGTTGTTATACATGGTTTTCAGTTTTGTTTTTGACAATATAAGTTCCCTTATACAATATCTATTGATTAACTTAATTCATAAATATGAATCTTACTTTATTTTAAGTGATTTTTTAAATTAATCAACCAATTTTTAGTTTGGAACACATACATTTTTTTTAAATCTTATAAATTTTCCTTGTATTTTATTTAAAGCTTAAAAGTATTAAAGTGAAAAAATTTAAAAATACTTTATTATAAACTGCATACACTATACAGCTTTTTAAATTTATTTTTTCACGCCCTTCCTTAGGTAGGACAAGATGGCTATGGTGGGCTGGAGTTGGTTATTTCCCTTCTCCCACATGGAAGGCTAGAGCAGCTGGGGTTGGGTCTTTCCCTTCTCATAGGTGAGTTAGGCTCTGATAAAACTGAAGTGGGTTAGACTCTGGTTAACTGGTTTTTCCTAAGGGTAGACATTATTAAGAAGAAGAGAATGCTTTAACATATTCCAAAATGGTTCTTTTCCCTTTATCCCCTGCCAGAGAATGAGGGGATATTTCCTCTGATATCCACTGTTAGAACTCCAAGAAGTAAAACTCATAAAAGTGTGCCCCACTTCCAATGACTGGATCCACTGGAGTGTTTTATTCTCAGAGTTGTCCACACAGAGGCTCCAGCAACTCAATGATTACAGTTCAGTTTCCCTATTCCATGAGCACTGGTTTCCTTGGAGGTTTTAGCTCAAGGTTTTCTGCTCCAGTTATGATTCTCTGTATTCATCTGTCAGTCTCTCCAATTAGGGCTAGAGTGGTTTGCTCTGTGACCTCACTTCACTTACAGATCTAAGAAGAGCTGTTGATTTTTCAGTTTACCTTTTTACTTGTTGTTAGTAAACAGTGGTGACTTCAAGCTTCTTAAATGCCAGATCCGAAACCAGACTTACATAATTCTTTTAAATGCCTTTTAATGACTTTCATTCGATCAAAAAACATTTTCAGAATCTGATAAAAACCTAATAGATGAGGATCTGTTATATCTTATCATACAGATGAGAAGAGTAGACTCAGAAATTCAGCAACTTTTCAAGGCCACACTGCTAAGAATTGGCAGAGAATTTAAAACCCAAACTTTTAGGCTCCAAAATCTACACTCTTGTTACTATACTATTGATTTTGAAGTCTGAAATTCCTAATTCCATTAGGTTTTGTAATTTCTAAGAACAAAATCCCCAACTGATTATGGTACATTTATTTGAACACCACCAGTGATGGAAAGCAGCTCATTTCATTATAATAGTAAAAGATACTCTATTGCTAAAATTGAAATCTGCTTACATGTGAATTTTGTCATTTTTTAAAAAAAAATTGTATTGGAGTACAGTTACTTTACAATGTTGTGTTAGTTTCTACTGTACAGCAAGGTGAATCAGCTATACGTATACATATACCCCACCTCCCATTTTTGGATTTCTTTCTCATTTAGGTCACCACAGAGCATTGAGTAGAGTTCCCTGTGCTATACAGTAGGTTCTCATTAGTTATCTATTTTATACATAGTCTCAGTAGTGTATGTATGTCAATCCCAATCTCCCAATTCATCCTACCTCCCTTTCCCCCTTGGTATCCACACATTTGTTGTCTACATCTGTGTCTCTATTTCTGCTTTGTAAATAAGTTCGTCTATACCAATTTTTTCAGATTCCATATATATGTGTTAATATACAATATTCGTTTTTCTCTTTGTGACTTACTTCAGTCTGTATGGCAGTCTCTAGGTCCATCCATGTCTCTACAAATGACCCAATTTAGTTATTTTTTATGGCTGAGTAATATGCCATTGTATATATGTACCACATCTTCTTTATCCATCCCTATGTTGATGGATATTTAGGTTGTTTCCATATCCTGGCTCTTGTAAATAGTTCTGCAATGAATATTGGGATGCATGTGTCTTTTTGAATTATGGTTTTCTCTGGGTATATGCCCGGTAGTGGGATTGCTGGGTCACATGGTAGTTCTAGTTTTAGTTTTCTAAGGAACTTCCATACTGTTCTCCATAGTGGTTGTATCAATTTACATTCCCACCAACAGTGTAAGAGGATTCCTTTTTCTCCAAACTCTTTCCAGTATTTATTGTTTGTAGATTATGTGATGATGGCCATTCTGACTGGTGTGAGGTGGTATCTCATTGTAGTTTTGATTTTCATTTCTCTAATAATTAGTGATGTTGAGCTTTTTCCATGTGTTCTTAGCCCTCTGTATGTCTTCTTTGGAGAAATGTCTATTTAGGTCTTCTGCCCATTTTTTTATTGTGTTGTTTGTTTTTTTGATCTTGAGCTGCATGAGTTGTTTGTATATTTTGGATATTAATCCTTTGTCAGTTGCTTTGTTTGCAAATATTTTCTCCCATTCTGAGGGTTCTTTTCATCTTGTTTTTGGTTTCCTTTGCTGTGCAAAAGCTTTTAAGTTTAATTAGGTCCCATTTGTTTATTTTGTTTTTATTCTCATTACTCTAGGAGGTGGGTCAAAAAAGGTCTTGCTGCAATTTATGTCAAAGAGTGTTCTGCCTATGTTTTCCTCTAAGAGTTTTATAGTGTCTGGCCTTATGTGTAGGTCTTTAATCCATTTTGAGTTTATTTTTGTGTATGGTGTTAGGAAGTACTAGAGATATTCAATGAATTCAGTAAAGTCGGAGGATACAAATTTAATGTACACCAATCTCTTGCATTCCAATACACTAACAAGAAAAGATCAGAAAGAGAAATTAAGGAAACAATCTTATTTACCACTGCAACAAAAAGAATAAAATACCTAGGAATAAACCTGCCTAAGGAGGCAAAAAACTGTATGCAGAAAACTATAAGATACTGATGAAAGAAATCAAAGATGACACAAACAGATGGAGAGACATACCATGTTCTTAGATTGGAAGAATCAATATTGTGAAAATGACTATACTTCCCAAAGCAATCTACAGATTCAATGCAATCTCTATCAAATACCAATGGCATTTTTCACAAAACTAGAACAAAAAATTGTACAATTTCTATAGAAACACAAAAGACCTCAAATAGTGAAAGCAATCTTGAGGAAAAAAAAAAAAAAAAAAAACGGAGCTGAAAGAATCAGGCTCCATGACTTCAGACTATACTACAAAACTACAGTAATCCAGACAATATGGTACTGGCACAAAAACAGAAATATAGATCAATGGAATGGGATAGAAAACCCAGAGATAAACCCATGCACCTATAGTCAACTAATCTGTGACAAAGAAGGCAAGGATATACAGTGGAGCAAAGATAAGGTCTTCAATAAGAAGTGCTGGGAAAACTGGACAGCTACATGTAAAAGAATGTCATTGTTTTAAATTGTGCTTTCTTGAGCAAGAGGTAATACTTTACATTAGAGTAAAGTAATTTATGTCAAATATTTTAAAAGAATTAACTGTGCAGACCTCTCTTAGGTTAAACCTATCAGTTCCATCAACTAATTTTTATATTACATAGTTTGTTCACTTAAAATAACCCAGGTTTTCTTCATTAGACACAACACATTTTTTTCAATGCTCTCTTAAATTTTGGGACCAAGAACTGATTTGACCTGTTGTACAGTATAAAGTATCACCTCCTTGTTCGAGACACAATATTTTTATTAACATATCATAACACATACCTCTCTTCTATTTTGACAACCATATCAAACTATTGATACATATTGGGATTAAATGAATTCCTGTTTCTCAAGTATTCTGTAATACTGTTGGTATTTTATATTTAGTACTGGGTTAACCTTTTACATTATTAAATTACATCTTTTTAGATTTAAATTTATAGTCCAAAGTAATTTTGAAAACCCATATAGATAATACCTGGAGTCTTCATGCCTTTATATTTTATCCTCATGTTACCAAAGCCTTAATAATTTTTAATTGATTTAGTGAGATATACCTTACGTTCACCCATTTGAAGTGAACAATTCAGTTCCTTCTTCTATGTTCACAAAGTTGTGCAACCATCTCCACAATCTAATTTCAGAACATGTTCATAAACCCAGAAGAAGCCCTTATCCTGTAGAAGTCACTCCTCATTCCTATCCAGACTCTACCCCCAGCCCTAGAAAACCACGAATCTACTTTATGTCTCTAAAGATTTGCATTTTCATTATGTTTCATATAAATGTAATTCGTACAATATGTCATCTTTGGTGTCTGGATTCTTTCACTCGGCATAATATTTTTAAGGTTCACCCATGTTGTAGAGTGTGTCAGCATTTTGTTCCTTTCTTTATATAGCTGAATGATATACAATTGTATGAGTATACCAATTTTACTTATCCTCATGATCTGATGGATATTTTGGTATTTTCCTTTTTTGCTATATGAATAATGCTGCTATAAAATTTATTTACAAAATTTTTATTGATGTATATTTTGATTTCACTTGGGTATTTCTCCAGAAGGGAGTGCTGCAACATTTGGTGACTCTGTGTTTCATATTTTAAGGAAATATCAAATTATTCTCCAAAATGCCTGCACCATTTCACATTCCTGCCAATAACATATGAATGTTCCAATTTCTCTACAACCTCGTCAGACTTGTTCTTGTCTGTCTTTTTGTTACAGCCATTCTACTGGATGTGAAGTGGTATCTCTCTTTCTCTCTCTCTCTCTCTTTTTTTTTTTTTTTGCATTTTCCTAATGACTGGGTGAAGTAGAGCATCTTTTCATGTACTAACTGGCTATTTGGATATCATCTTTGGAAACTTTGTCCATTTTCAATTAGATCATTTGTCTTTTTGTTATTAAATTGTAAGAATTCTTTATGTTTTCTGGATATTAGTGCCTTTTCAAATATACAATTTGAAAATATAGTTTTTCCCATTCCATGGGTTGTCTTTTTACTTCTTGATAGTAACATTTGCAGCATAAATGTTTTTAGTTTGATAAGTTGGATTTTTTTTGAAGTTGTTTTCATAATTGATAATCTATTGTCTAACTCAGGATAACAAAAGTGACTATTTATGCCTATGTTTTCTTCTGTGAGTTTCATAGTTTTAGCTCTTACATTTAGGTTAAGGATCCATTTTGAGTTAGTTCTGTGTATGGTGTGAGGATGAAGTTCAATTTCATTCTTTCATATGTGGATATGCAGTTTTTCCAGAGCCATTTGTTAAATTATTTATTAACCATTGAATTGCCTTGATATCCTTGTTGAAAATCAGCTAACTGTAAATATATGTGTATATTTCTCTACTCTCAATTCTATTTCATTGACCTATACATCTGTCCTTACACCAGTACTATACTGTATGATTACTGGAGCTTGGTAGTAAGTTTTGAAATCAGGAATTGTAACTCCTCATTGAACACTGAACAATAAACACTGAACAAGTTTGACTAAAACCTATAATACCGTTTTGGCTCTTTTGGAGCTCTTGAATTTCAAGATGAATTTTGGGGTCAGTTTGTTAATCTCTGCCAATGGGCAGCTGGAATTTTGATAGGAATGGCATTACATTTGTAGATTAATTTGGGTGTCTTACCATCTTAACATTAAGTCTTCCCACTCATAAATATGGGATATTTTTCATTTACTTAGGTCTTCTTTAATTTTTTCAATGACAAATTATAGTTTTCAGTACAGAAGATTTGCCCTTCTTTTGTTAAATTTATTTCTAAGCATTTTATTCTTTGTGAGGCTATTGTAAATGGAATTTTTTCCATATTTCATTTTCATATTATTCATTGCTAGTGTATACAAATATAATTGATTTTTGAGTATTGAACTTATATGTTTCAACCTTACTAAACTTACAGATAAAACAGTCTTTGTGTACGTGTGGTTTCCTTGGGATTTTCAGCATATAAGATTATAACATCTGAGAATACAGATATTTTTACTTCTTCCTTTCCAGTCTGAATTATTTTATTTTTCTTGTCTAGTTGATATGAGTAGGTTCTCCATACAATATTGAACAGAGGTGATGAGAGTTGACATCCTTTTCTTATTCCTGATCTTATTAGGTAATCTTTCCATCTTTCACCATTAGTATCATGTTAGCTCTGAGGTTTGTTTTGGTTTTTTAGATACACTTTATCAGAACAGGACATCTATTTCAAGTTTACTGAGTGTGTTTGTGTGTGTATGTGTGTGTGTCCATCTGTCTGTGTGTGTTTATCATAAAAAATGTTGGATTTTCTCAAATGTTTTTTCTGCATCTGTTGAAAAGATCCTGCAATCATTGTCCTTTATTCAAATATATGTTGTGATGGTCAGTTCTATGTGCCAACAACTTGGCTAGGCTATAGTTTTCAGTTATTCAATCAAACACTAATCTAGATGTGTTGTAAAGATTATTTTGTAGATGTGATTAAAATCTATAATCAGTTGACTTTAAGTAAAGGAGATTATCCTGAATCATTTAGGTGGGTCTGATCCAATCAGTTAAGGATTTTAAAAGCAGAACTGAAGTTTCCTTGAAGAATAAATTTCACCTGCAAACTGCAGACAGTCTACCCTACAGAATTCAGACTTGCCTGGTTAGCTCCCAAAATCGCATAAACCAATCTCTTGTAATAAATATTAATAAACAAGTTCTGGCATAAAAGCATTTGTGTTGGCCTTCCTTTTGCATCTAGTTTAGTCAAAAGAATCTTTCCATGTAATCTGGGCTATCTCACTGAAGGTGAGGGGATTTCACATTTCTTATATCTGACATGAATCTCCACGTATTTATTTAGCTTTATACCTTATTAGAAGAGTGGAAAATATATTTGGTGTAGGGAGATCTGATAATTCTCCATATCTATTTATCGGCATTCTGTCCTGCCACAAATTATAAATATTTTTCTTTTGTTAGAAAAATGAACACAACTTAGATGTGGGTGGTTTTCCTTTTCCTCCATCTCAGCTCATAATAAATGAATTCAGCTAATCATATAAAAACATGCAAAACAATTATTCTCCCACAAAACTTTATTGACTGTGAAGGTCTAAATCATTTTAATGCCTTTGTCTAATTTCCTCTTTCTTTGATATCCATTTATGTCACATTTGAAAAAATTCAAAATAAGATTATTGAGTTCCTGTTTGGTACACAGCTTCTGTAAATGAAGAACAATCTATTGACATCTATTATGCAAGCTGTGAGAAATAAAAGGGGTCTAGGATTGCAGCCACGCCTCTGGTCTTCTTCAGCCTGTACCTCTGAAATCCAAAGCAACTTGAACATCTACATTCACAGTAAAATTCCTTGTGATTTTTATAATAATCCTTAACTTAATTCTACCATTTACTTGCTTTATGGTTTGGGGTAAATAGCTTCTGAAATCTGGGAATTGTTTTGAAGGTGAATTGAGAAGCTTTTAGGTACTTTTTTCAAATTTTGCTTTATCTTTATCTTTATTGACTTCAGGTTTACATCTTGTAAATCTAAAATCAATTTAAATAATTTTACTTTCAATTTAATAAATTCCAAATCCCTCTTTCATAGGTAGGATATCCATCCCTTACCACTCCACCACAGCCAGACACAACAACATTATCTGCCAAGTATTTTAGAACCTGAACTTATGCATAACATGAATTAAGTCTCTAAGGGATTGGACAGTTTAACAACACTCAGCTTTAGTGAACACACACCACCTAAATATGCTCTTTTATTATTATTTTTTAAAGATAATAGCCTAGAACCACCTTTGGGCTTGCAGAATGCTAGTTTGTTATAGCAAAGACCTATTTTTGCTGTCTCCTGGATTACCTAATTGCATCTAGATTAGAAACTACAGTACTCACTTATTCTTAACCTTCCAAAGAGAAGCTTGATCTGCTATATCAATGACTTTGTCAAATTAGGGTCACAGGATATATCACAAACTGATTAATCATTTTCTGTTCTTATGACATTGACAAATTCAAATTATACTTAAAATTTTAATTATTTGATTTGGTCTTTATAGTCATTAATACTGACTACCTTTATGTAGTCAGTATTAATGGGTGATAGATCAGACAGATGACCTTAAGAGTAGGCTTCCTTATGTGTGCTCTAAGTCTTGGCAAGGCTCAGTTCCTCAGAGCCCACAGAAGGACATCCTCCATTTAATAGGAACATTGATTCAGGAAGGTGAGGGTGAATGGCTGCACAGTAGTTAGACTGAGAGCTAATGAACAAATGTGTTATAGTCTTGGCTTCCCAGGCTTTCTAAAAGTCTTTTCAAATTACCTCCCACATAAATTGGTGTTAATGACTGTGCAAGATTCTCTTTAAAAGCCACTATTTTAGACTAAAAGGGGTTTTCAATGCTTTGGGGGAAACATTTTCCATCTATATTAAGAATAATCCTCTTCATACCTATGCTCTAGCTCTACCTCTCAGCAAAAGAAAATGAGCTGCTTTGCATTTGTTTCTCAGTGCAAAGACATTTAATTTCCTAGGCAATGCATGGTAACTTAGAGCAATGTGTAGAATCTAAAACAGAAAATGCATACAACTACAAGATGAGTAGACTATCTCATCCACAGACAATAACCCATCCCTAATGACTCATTTTCCTCTATATAAATTGAGAAATGTGACAAGGGTATGGAATGCTTTTGCCTCTCAAGGAAAAAAAAATTACCTGCAAACTATGCTAATTATATTAGGCCGATGCATTCATTCATAGCACATCATTCTTTTTTCTCTATATTAGGAATCTGCCTTCTTATTGCTACTGTGCAACTAAGAGAAAAAAATAATGAAGAATTTTTTAATAAAAATGTTTTATCTTTACTTTGCTGGAAGGAGGCCGAGTGAGAGCTCTGTAACTACAAATACAAAACTAAATGACAAAAATGTATATAAGAATTAAGAAATTGCTGTGTATATTAACTTTCAATTATTAATGCTTTTATTCAGCTGTTAGAAGATTATAGCTAGCTGGAAATTACATGAAGAATGAAGATGTTTGTTTTTTTCAGTCCATAAATGTATGGAATTCTCTTATTTTGTATGTGAGTCAGGCTTCAATCTTTCATCTGTTTTCTTAAAACACTTGCCCTGAGAATCAAGGACTAAATACAAGATATTTTTCCCTGTTTCTCTTTATTCTCATCTGCACAAAGAGTGTTCTTTGATGTGTACTCTAAAGCTGATTCCTTTGATTATTTTTTAAACTCCCAGTCTACACTCTAAACAGGTTTTAAAACTGTACTCCTGCATTAACATTATGTATGCATGCACCAGTGCTGAGCTAATGGGCTAGGATGAGTCAGATCTCCATATATTTTTATGTTTTTTTCTCCCTTAGTTTGTCTTCATTTCAGATTGAAAACTCCTTTTACTTAGCCAATTTTTTAAATGAACTTCATAAATCTCCTCACGTAAAGCACAAGTAGCAGAATTTATTTAAAGTGGAAAACTTTTTCTCCCAATACGCTTTTGTAGATTTTGCTGTAAAGGGAAATTAGTTTTAAACAGGCAGGACTGCTTTGCACTGAAAGAAAATTAAATTCTTGCATCCCTGTGCATACTGCACGCATGATATGCTTTCCATATGATTTCTACCGACGTGATCATCACTAAGCACTGAAAAAGCTCAGGAGCAAAGGAAGGTCAGGAAGGTATGAGGAGAGCAAGAAAAATCAAGAAGAACTGCAAATGACTTAATTTCCATACAAATTTCATCCGAAGTGTAGGCTCCAAAGAGAAAAGTTCTCACTCATCTCCCTCTTCACCAAAGCCTTCCCTGAAACCACACTTTAGGTAAGGGAGGGTAAAACAGGCTTTTGCATTGAGTTCAGTTTACTTTCTTAGATCTGTTATGACAAAGAATTAGATTTGCCAGTGGCTTATTAATTGGACATACCAAACAATAATAGGAATGGATAAGTGAAGAGTATTTTACAGGTATCAGAGCACATTACCAATTTGTGTCATTTTATCCTCGGAAAAAAACAAAAAAAAACATCAAAAAAGATTAGTTTCATTATAATTGAAAAACAAAATGACTCAGATTAACTAATTTGAACAAGATCTAGTAAAGATCAATAAGTAGTAGATAACATTGGTCTTCAGACTCCAAATCCATGTTATTCCCAATGTTCCAAACTGCTTTGAAAGATGCCCTTGCATACCTTTGTATGGATAAACATTCATCTATGAGCTGAAAGATGTGTCTTTCCTGAAGCCCTACACATTGCAGGGATTATTTGTTAATGAGACAACTCCTTGGGGTCTAATCTACGTGTGTACTTCTGACAGGAATATTGCGTATCTATGGTTGAGCCAGGTCTTTTTTTTTAACTTCTTTATTTAAATAAAAAAGTAATACATACATACATAATGGGCTGGTAGGATAACAAGTTTTAAAAATTACATGTGAATGAATCATTTCCATTGATATTAAGAAAGAATATAGGAAAATAAAAGAATAAGAATAAAATTCAACAGGGAAAGAGACACTTTTTAAAGACCTTTCACTCTGAGAATATAAAGGAGTTGTGAGATGATGATTAATAAAAACTGATACCATAAATACCACATAAAAAATATTTATGGCAATTTGATGCTGGCAAAAATGCTATATATGGTAATTTTTGTTTGATAGTGGCTTAAAGAAAGTCTAATCTGAAATGTTCCATTAAATTTTTGGATTCAATAGTTGATTAATGTTTTGGTATTTCTTTTTAATTAATATCTTTCTCCCTCAATCTTATTCTTTCTCTCTTTTTTTTTTTATTAAGCCGTTTTTCTTGTCAACAGATTCCACAAAAGGTGTTTTAGAGAAGTCATCCATAAATACATTTGCTTTGTTTGGTCTCCCAAACATATTTTTAGGAATTTAAATGAGGAAAAAATCATCATCTTAATGAAAAAAGTAGAACTGGACAATACTTTATCACTGTCAGTATTGTTTTCAGGTGATTATTGGATATGTTTTACTCCCAAAACAGTCATCTCATTTCAATAGTCTGTTCCAAAAGCAAAGCATCAATAACTAATGCTTAATCTGCTATTTTGTGTTTGGCTCAGAAACAAGTACTGTTGTCCCTCGGTACCCAAGGGGAATTGGTTCAGGGACCACACCTGCCCCCAACACCAGATACCAAAGTCTACAGATGCTCAAGTCCCTTATATATCTGGTGGGTGCCCTCCCTGAACCAATTCTCAACAGATGCTGAAAGACAACTGTACATTAAATCCCCAGAAAGTATTCATCTTATAACTAAAAGTGTTTACTCCTTGATCAGCATCTTACCTTTTCCCCCACCTTCTCAGCTCCTGGTAACCATCATCCTAGTCACTGTTTCTGAGTTTGGCTTTTTTAGATTCCACATATAAGTGATATCGTACAGTATTTGTTCTTCTCTGTCTGACTTATTTCTCTTAGCATAATGCCCTCAAAGTCCATCCACGTTGGTGCAAATGGCAGGATGTCCTTTTTTTTCTCATGGCTGAATAATATTTCATTGTATATAATGTACCATATCTTTTTAATCCATTCATCCATAGATGGGCACTTACATTGTTTCCGTGTCTTGGCTAATGCTGCAGTGAGGATGGGGATGCAGATATCTCTTTGAGATTCTGTTTTCATTTCCTTTGGAAATACCCAGAAGTGAGGTTGCTGGATCATATGATAGTTCTATTTTTAATTTTTTTGGCTTCAGTTGTTGTGGCTCACGGGATCTGGAACACAGGCTCAGTAGTTGTGGTGCATGGGCTTAGTTGCTCCGTGGCATGTGGGATCTTCCTGGACCAGGGATCGAACCCGTGTCCCCTACATTGGCAGGTGGATTCTTAACTACTGCACCACCAGGGAAGTCTATTTTTAATCTTTTTCCTTAGTGGCTGAACCAATTTATATTTCCAACAACAGTGCAAGAGGGTTCCCTTTTCTCCAAGTCCTTGCCAACACTTGTTATCATTTGTCTTTTGATGATAGCCATTTTAACAGGTGTGAGGTGATATGTCACTGTGGTTTTGATTTGCATTTCCCTGATGATTAGTGATATTAATCACCTTTCATGAATCTGTTGCCCTTTTGTATGTTTTCTTTAGAAAAATGTCTATTCATGTCTTCTGCCATTTTAAAATATTTTTTGCTATTGAGTTATTAAATTCTCTATACTACACAAAGCAATCTAGACACTTAACATAATCCATATCAAAATTCCAATGACATTTTTCACAGAAGTCAAACAGTCTCAAATTTGTGTGGAACCACAAACACCCTCAATAGCCAGAGAAATCTTAAGAAAAAAGAACAAAGCTGGAAGCATCACACTTCCTGCTTTCAAACAATATTACATAGTTATAGTAATCAAAACAGTATGGTATTGTTTGCTAAAAACAAATAGATCAAAGAAACAGAATAGAGACACCAGAAATAAATTGTGCATATATGGTCAGTTAATTTACAACAAAGAAGCCAAGAATATACAAAGGGAAAGGATAGTTTTTTCAATAAGTACACCTGAAACTAATATGTCAATTATACCTCAAAAAAAAAAAAAAAAATCAACAGCAAAAGCAATTTGAGTCTCATATTCTGAAACATTCTAAATTTACCATGGACTTGAAATTTAACCTCCCTCCAAGTATCTATGGGCTTTCAACGTGGAAGTTTTGAGAATCACCTCACCCCCAAAACCCACATTCAAGTTTAAAAATCCTAATGGTGCCTGATGCCCAGCTAGATTTACAAATCACTTCTCTTGTAGCTCTGGCTTCAATTTCTTCCTGTCAATTCTAATTAATTTTATTAGTACTCCTATCTTTAATAGGAACTTGAATCCTTGGTCTCTACTCCATCTTCAGAAAACTTGGACTCTTATATGGATGGATCAAATACAATAACATTGCAGGGGCTAAAGCAATAAAAGAAAAGATTTCTCTTTAATAATAATCAGGACTATTTTTGTGTCTATCCCTTTCAAAATTTACCTTTTTGGATTGTCTCCCTATTATGGTCATCTATAAATCTCAAGACACACTATGACCTGAGCAACCCTCCTGTTCAGGAGGAGTTTCTGACTTGAGAAGGTTTTCAGGTTTGATTTAGCATGTGCCAAATTAATTTTTGATGTAATACATTGAAAATCACTAGGACTAACGGTGTCCCAACAAAGATTTTAAAGCCAAATTTAAGCTAGTTATAAAATCTTCTTTTGACCTTATCTTACGAGCAGATATCTTTCCCAAAGCATATCTGTAGTAATGGTAGTTAACAGGTAAGGATTTAGAGAATCTGAATCACAGCTATATAACTTTGAATCTTAATAACTATCAAGAGTATTCTAGCCCCACTGGGACTAAGGCTTCTTATATTACCTTGATTTAACCAAGACTGGCTCAAGAATTGGCTCCAGCTACAGGGACTGACATTCTCATAATTTTCAAATACAATGTCTGTCAGCACCTGGAATACTGTGTTCATTTATGATTACCATTCTTTAAGAACGATAATAGAGTTTGAAAATAATAATAGATGATTTTAAATAATTTTTAAAAATTGCTACTGCTTTATGAAGTGTGATTTAAAATATTAGAACAACATTTTCATTATGAAAAACAAAAGCTAACAGAGTACTACTAAAACTATGAGGAAAAACACAAACTATGCTAATGTGACTTTATTTACTAAATTGATAAATAATTAATTTAATTATTTATCAATTTAGTAAATTAGTTAATTTTAGTAAATTTAATAAATTAGTTAATTTTACTTCCAAGATTCTGTTAAGTCTATGCCCATTTCTTTATCTCTTCAGGAGCCAGCCTAATTCAACATACCATCATCTATCTGGACTAGGCTTCTAACAGGCCTCCATTCTCTGCTCTTCCTCTATCCTAATCCACATGCCACATACATTCAGTGTTTTAATCTAAGTTTGAGCCCAGGTCAAGATGGCAGGCTAAGCACATGTGTTCACACTATAGTTTTCCTGAGATACTAATTCAAATTATTATAAATAAATGTACAAAGAAAAATATAATCCTACAGTAAAGAAAATTGAATGAAAGCCATCAATGGAGTAGAAAGTTCAACTAATTCTGGTGATGCAGAATTAAGAAAATATCACCTAGAATTCTGGTAGGGAGCCAGCCCGTATAGCAGGTGTTACAAAGGCCAAAATTTTAACAGAATTTAAGACTGAGGAATGGAAATAAAAGCAGAGGTATTATTTGAAGGCTTAAAAATATATATACATATACACCAAGCAAGGCTTTTTTTTTTTTTCTTTACTTGAGAAATATCATCTAACAGGAGTTCAAGAAAAAAAAATGAGAGTTTGAGAATACTAGAAGATAATTTACCAAGGCTGAAGGGAGGCATTCATCATCAGAATAAATATTCTATAAATTATTGATAAGGATGAACAAAAATAAGTGACCCATACTCTGAAATTTCATGTTCCCAATGATAGAAAGAAGATTCCTAAAAGATTCTAAAGAGGAAAAGAAAAACAGATTTCTTGCAAACAAACCTTTTTCAGACTGCAAACAGACCACTCATCAAAGTTGGCGGTTAGAAGAAAAAATAATGCCTTAAGGGATTAGAGGGAAAATAATAGAAAACCTCTGGAAACCGGATTAACAATTGAAAGTGAGAAGTGAATAAAGACTTTTTCAAACTGTAAAGACTCCAGGAATTTACCTCATACACATACCTTCTTGTGTTATTAAAGATGTACTTCAGTAAAATGAGGGTCAATTAAAGAAGGACCACTGAGGATCCGATGTACAAAACCCAAGAGGACAATTCCATATTGCCACTTGTCTGTAGGCATTTACCACAATTTGTGCAGCTTTGGGCAGGAGAAGAGAAGATTCCAGGAGAAGTCTTTGAGAAAATATTTTATCTCTGTTTGTATGATTTAGGTAATATTATATGACTTGAGAAACTGAAAAAAACATAATATATCATAATAAAGGCAGAATCATAGCAAATATTTTGAGTGTTTACAACGTGACAGGCATTGTTCTGAGCATTTTATGTATATTAACTTATTTTATCATCACAATAACTTGACGAAGGATATACTGTTAGTATCACTAGTTACAGATCAGGAAGTAAGTTCATACAGCTAGTATGTGATGAAGCTTTGGTTTTAAGTCAAGCAGTATGACTCCAAGAGAGCCAAAGGAAATATCAAAAGAAGAAACAAAAGCAAAATAAACAAAAATTGTAAAAGGCACATAGAAAAGGATACATTTATAGTATACTAGTTGACTTGGCAACAAACAATATTTACATAGTTATAATATGTAAACATCATTAACCTTTAACTTTATAATTGTTTGGAGGGACACTTATCCCCACTCCTAATGTTGCTAAGGAAGAATAGGAATTATCATTTGACTTCTTAAATATGAAAAATTAGGGAGAAATACTCCAAGAGTCTCTCCTTTCCTCAGTACTCTGTAATATCCAAGCAGTGTGCCTAGGAGAATAAGTTGCTTATGCTTATCCCAACATTTTCCTCTTTTTCCCCTTCTTCCTCCTTCTCACTTTCAGAGATGGTACATGTTGGTTGGCTTTCTCTCTCCATGCAGTTTACTCATATAACATATGTTCTGTTCAGTCTGTTGTGAGTTAATTAGTCCTTGATAGCCTATTTTCTAGCTCAGCTTCTATTAGCAGTAAAGCTGATGTTTTAATCCCCTCCTCCTTCTTCTTCCTTCTCTTTCTCTCCCTGTCTCTCTCTCTCAATTCCAAACCCATGAAGGTAATAAAAGACTCTTAATTACTCATCCTTTAATACCCAAAGAATCACCCTTTTATATGCCATAATATAATATAAAAGTGCAAATATGAAATTCAAATATAAACAGACAATATAAAGTACAATATAAAAGTGTAAATGTGATATAGAGTAGGTGCAAGAAAGGATAGAGTTGCTAATGTTCTTATTAAAAAGTAGGGGAGCAGAGAGACACTGTAATTAATGACATAAAAATGTTTAGATATATATAGCCCTGCTCTTAGAGGTACTTTGTACATCCAAATTCTGAGCTTTTCAGAGCTCCTGAATCAGCCTGATTCTGTGCTGTCCCTGGGGCTGACATAACTAATTTGCTCAGGTCTGTCAAGTTGTTACCACTCAATCTTCCTCTGCTTCCAGCTTTCCAAATATTGTAGCTTACCTCTTCCCTCAGTTTCTCTTTGCCTTATAGACTTAACACCTTTATGAAAGTTCATGTTACTGTCACTTTCATGGTATCTCAAGGAGCATTGAGGTAAACAAGTATATTTGATCTGCCATGTTTAATTTGAAGTTCTGCTGTTAGTTTCAAAATTGTCTGTATTTGCAGTTTAGATGTTGTCTCCACCACAAAATGTAATTATATCCTTTCTTTAATACCCTTCTTATCTAAATTTGATTATCTGATTCATCATTTCAGCTACTGTCTTATCAAAGCTCTAAGTCCTCTGCTATTTTATTCTATTAGCATCTACCCAGCTAAACACCACTATTTTCTTTTTGCCTACACCCAAATTATACAGATAATACAAATAAATAAAAATAGTAAACAAACAAATAAATAACACAACTAGCTCAATCATTTTATAATTTTATTACCAGAAATACCAGCACATAAATGATCAACAAGTGTAATTGGTCTTTTTAATAATTTTTCTATCTCCAAATATCTTTCAGTAGCACTTGACAAAAACTGACCTTCTTTATTTCTTGGAAAAGAAAGACTATCAGCTCTTGCTTTCAGTGAAACCCAACTTCAGTTTTCCTACCTTCGACTTCTCGAATTTCTCTCTAATTTGCCAGTCCCCCTTTTTCATCTTGACCAATAAATGTTGGAGTACCTCTGGGTTTCTTTCCTAGGATCTCCAAATTCCTAATCATCCACTTGTTCCCTCCATGATATCATCCATTTCTTAGACTTAACAGCCAACCTGTAATGCCAATAACAGTGTCCATAAATATCAGATCATATATATGTAAAATGTTAATATACAGAAACCTCAGTTAAATAGATTTGAGAGACCAGAGGGGGAACTCTCATGGCCTACAATGATAACAGAGCTCAACAGAAAGAAGACTCCTCTTTCCTGGCAAAGACTCAGTCAATGAAAAGTCACGGGCTCTTTGTTTACTATATTGCTCCCAACTTCCTTTTCCTCCCTATAAAAGCGTTCTCTTTCCTTTGGGGTGTGGTGACTTGCACATGGCTCGCCATGGTTGCAGACCACAAATTGCAATTCTCTGCTAATTCCATATAAATCCATCCTTGCTGGAAAAATATCTGGCAGTATGTTTGTTTTAGGTCAACATATGGAACTGTGCTATTCCCCTACTAAAATTTTACTTCCAGGCTACAACTGTCTCTCACCTAGACTCTTAGTTATACTGGTTACTCTGAATTGCTACTGGCTTCCCCCAACCTATTTTCCACAAAGCTGCTAAAAAGACCATTCATTTAAATCTAACCATGTCACCCCTGTTCTTAGAAACCCCAGTGCCTTCTCTTTGCCTCTAAACTGAAGTCCAAAATCCTGGCGTGTTTTGCAAAGTCCTTCCTGACCCAGCTTCTGGTGTTTCCAGTCCCTATGCTTTGCCACCATCTTTTTGATTCTCTCTTTGCCAGTCATCCTAGGTTTCTTTCACTATATCGAACTAACTCCCAATATTTCAAACATATTGTGGTAGATACTGTGAGGTGTTGCCCAAATCCCATTCCAGAAATGAAAGATTTATTACTTCAGCTTTAGGAATTGCCACCAGCAGACATGTCTCAACTGTTAGTCCTTTTTAGAGATTGCATCAGCTGAAAACTATTGCCTCACTCAAAACTATGGCCCCTTTGGGGTAAGGTGGGGAGAGTAGCCTGGATCCAATTACTCACTGACAAGGAGGTGTAAAAGCTTGACTTTCTAGGCTTAACTCAGGACAATTCTGAAGGGTCTTCATATTTCAGAGTCCCCAAAAGGATTGGACGAGTCTTCTGTTGAGACTGCATCACAGCTTGACTTATTCTGCTCATTTCAGCTTCTGTCTCTTCCCTTCACAGTGTTAATGCCAAGAGCACTTCCTAATAACCTGCTGCAGGAAGAATCTATTTCTCAATGATGCAACCAGTGACAAATAGTGTCACCCCTACTTAGAACAGTATATTTCACTCCCTTATTTTCTTCACTGACTTCTCACTGTAGGTAATCATGTTTTGATGGAGACATTTCCTGATTTCTAGGATTGGGATAAATTCCCTTATGTTATAGTGTTATAGCACTGTGCACTTTCCAGCTCATAATAATCATCATGTGTTGAATTATTTGTTGGTTCTGCATCTTCAACTGGATCTTCAACTCCATCACTCTCCACCTTCCATGCTGGTCTTCCTCAGTCTTTTGCATTTTGTAGTTCATGCTGCCACCTGCTTCTGGTCCTCACACTACTGTTGTGGGTTTCTGGCCCTTCCCTCTAACACTACTGCCTGCCTCATTCCACTTAGCTTACTCTCACTCATTCTTTATGTCTTTGCTTTAAAATACCATTCCAGAGTTTCCTCCATCCTGCTTACAAATATTTACTTATTCTCAATATTATCATCATGCTTTATTCTCTAAATAACCAAGAATGCAGTAACTGTATATGCTTTTCCTCCCACTTTAAGTCTTAACACAGGGCTTCACACTTTGTGGATGCTGAAGAACTGATTGACTTGAGTTGTTGTTTTGCCACCCACATATATATTGGTTGATGTCTTGCCACCCACATATATATTGCTTTGGGATACATCCTCCTCAGAATGAACCATCCTTTTTGGAATTCTATCCTTCCCTCCTTCCAATCCCTTTATACTCAGAGATGTACAGTTTTTATATTGATGAATAAAAAATGGAGGTGGGAATAGAGTTGAGGGTTAGGGGCAGAGGCCACTGCTTACTGCCACTTCTCAAAGAGATCATATGTCCAATTTTCTCATGTAGTTGGCATAAAGAGTGTGCCTCTCAATATGGAGAGATGATAGGGGTGGTACAAAAACATTTCCTTCCATTTGTCAGGTAATCTCTATTTAGTACTATGAAGCTATTTATGCCACAGTTACTTCTTACCTTAGTTTAACTTAGTTGGACTAAAATAACTGTCACAAAATTAATCTGTTATGCTTCATATTAGTGTAATTCTTAGAGTTAATAGTATATGGAGTTGTCCTTTCTGAAACTTCATCAATTAGTAAGAAATTAGGACAGGCTCAAAATTCCCTACAATTTCTAGAATTTGGAGGTATAATTGAGGATTTTATAACAGGTATAATAATCTGTTTTGTTTACATTTGTGTATGTTTTCTCTTGAAAATAGTTTTACTTCTGTTTTTCAACCATATTTAGTCACATTTATAAACTTAGGCATTAAGGATGTATGAAGATGGAATGCTTGCTTCAGTTTTTTTAACTTACAAACTGTGCACTTGTTGCTAAGTTACATACTTTTAATTAATGTTTGAGATAGACTGTATTTGGTTTTGTATTTAATTACTGCAACTTACTTGGGAGATAATTGTACTTTCCTGCCCCACTGATGTCAGGCTTAACCATGTGGCTTATACTATTATGACCAATGAAATGTTAGGGAAATTGAAGATTCAACATGTGATTTGTGCTGTTCTCTTTTTTCTTTGTGTCACAGACAAGCAGAAGTTTCTTCGAGCCTTGATCTCAGAGTAAAGGGTGATTTCTGATCTATCTATCAATCTATCTATCTATTTATCTATCTACTTATGTAGAGAGTGAGAATGTGTGCATATATGCACATATATAAATATAAATCTCCACATATATATTGTATAAATATTACATGCACACAGACACAAGCATAAAAATGCTCACTTTCAAACATTGTGGAACAAAATATATTGGAACAAAAAACAAGAACCTGCTACTCTCTGTAAGTGTTTTATTATTTTGTCAGAGACTTTAAACTTGTGATTTTCTTTTAAGTGTAGAATGACCATCCCATTCACAGATTTACAGAAGATCAGCACTAGACAGGCTCTTACAGAATAGAGCAGGACCATCCCAAGTTGGGAAATTCAACTACGGCAGCACTGGTATTCACTGGGAATCATTCTGTAGTTCCCTTTGCCAGTCTCTTTGTTGGCTACTGTTGCCTTTTTTCAGATTATATTTTAGAAAATGCAGGGGGAGAGACTTTAATCTGAAGGAAACAGCAGGTCAAGTGCCCCAAGGTTAAAAGTAATATTTAGTAAGTTAGACCGTAAACAGGTTTCTTTAATGTGATGAAGTCATGAGAATATCATCTTTGCAAAGGGGAGATGATCTCCAAACTGAGCATAAAGTTTACTAGATGTACATAATTATTAATTTTTTGATAAATGGAAATGAATATATTTTTTCTTTCCACCTAATTTTTTAAGTCAGTGCTTAACCAATTTCAAAGAATTTGCTACTATCCTATTGATAGTCAGTAGACCCAAAGATTGGTGCACATACTATCATATTGCAGGATGTAATGAAATAAGTTCTTCATTATTTCCAAGTAAGTCATTGTAGCAATAGCCTCTTGAAAATTGCATAATTGAAATACTGGCTGTATACTGCTTCAAGCAGGCATGTTTTGAAATGGATAAAATAAAAATCCTTTTAAAACACGAAAGTATATTTTCTGATCTCCTCCTTTGCAGTCATCTCACATGATTATGATTATTATAATTTAGCAATTATAGAACTTTTAAAATGGATTGTGCTTAAGCTAAGAACTATTATTACTACCATACTCTGAATTAAGAAGCAAGCACAAAGATGTCATCAGTGAGGCCTCTCAGCAACTCTACATTCTGTTAGTCTGAGCACTAGAAGACAAAAAGGTCAAGTCCAACAGCTATACATACTGAATAGCTGTTTAACACAGCAAGAGACACTATAATAAGCTGGATACCAAGACTGCAGCCTGAGAATGCTGAGCCACTGGCAGTGTGGAAGTGAACCTTTCCAGATTTAATTAAAACTATCCATGAAGATACTAAGGACAATGAATCAGACACCATAACAATTACCACAGGCTTTTTGTAGTTGGATGATAGAGGAAAGCTATCATTCAGGAAAAAAAAAAAAAAAAATCAATTCAGAAGATAATACTGTAAAGCAAGTTTTTACTGGGTGAAAACTGAATGCCTTTTTGCTATTTGTTGAATGCCTTTTGCCAGGATGGGAATAGATGGTGTTTTAGGTGGCACTTTTACACTCAAGTTCATATTTAACAAATACTTTTTATGGCATTCAACAACAGATGTATATATTCTGGGGCACTTGATAATAACGAATTGCACATCTAACAATTTCTTTCTCCAAGCCCACGCAATGAGGAAGGCTCTAAGTTACTATTTATAATTTTTATGGAAATACTTTTTAAAAGAGCATTTCTAAATAACCACCCATGGCTGTCTGATTACAATTATTTTTCAGCCTTAAAGTACAGTAAAGTGTAATTCCCTATAATAACATATTTTCAGAGGCTTTAAGTGATAGTAAGAATAATTTTTAAAAATTCATCCCCCGGTGGGTTATTCTGTTACTATAGTTCCTACAATTTTAATATCTCTAAATCATAAGAGGTGGAGAAGACAAGCAAACAATTAAAATAGAATATGTATCCTCTTAATTCCATCTGAGTTATTTCAACTAAAAGAGTCAAAAGTAGAAAGTAAAAGCAACTCTTATTTCAGGGAACATATAAAAGATCAATGTTATGTTGACTTTACTATTATTACGGTTTAAAAGAAAATAATCATTTAATGTTTCATAGTTAAGCAACATTACGAACAAAGTGAAAATACAGGCACTGCATTAAATTCAAATTTTATTAAAATTATTCTTAATACACAAAAATATAGAGCAGTCAATTGTACAGATTTATGTATATGCACACAAAGTATTTTCTTTTAAACCAGGCATAATCAGTGACAAACATATAATCAAGCACTATTCTGTAATACAAGAAATTAGGACAGTGAATAAAGTGAGCATAAGAACACCGGAGTACTCACTGATTTGAATACTTTTTTCCTTTTTTTTAACTCTTTCAATTTTAAAGTAGTAACAACAATATCATTTCACAAAACACCTTAAAGGAATAGTCAGCTGAACCATTCTGTAACAAAGATAATGATAGAGACATCCATTATGCCAGTAAAGGGTCATATGGGTGTATTAGTTTGCTTGAGCTACCATAGGAAAGTGCCACAAACCCGGTGACTTACATAACAGAAATTTAATGGCTCACACTTGTGGAAGTTAGAAATTCAAAATCAAGACGTTGGCATCTCCTTCAGAAGGCCATGAGGGAAGGATTTGTTCCATTTCTCTCTCCTAGGCTTGTAGATGGCTATCTTCACGTCCCTATCATGTCCCCCATATGCACGTCTGTTTCTAAATTTCCGCTTTTTATAAGGAGACCAGTCATATTAGATTACAGTCCACTCTAATGACCTCATTTTAACTTGAACACCCCTGGAAAGCCCCTTTCTGCAAATGAAATTGCATTCTGAGGTACTGAGGCATTAGGACTTCAACATATAAATTTTAGAGGAACACAAATCAATCCATGATAACAGAGTTTTACCCTTTTATTTTTAATAGCTTCAAGATCTTAACTGGAAATTTGAGGATTTCTTTAAGTGGATGGTTTATGTCCATGTTATTCTTCTAGCTTAAAATCATAACAGAACAAGAAATAGCAGTATATACTTCTACTGATCCCCTTTTTACTTTACAGAGACCCCCTCTTACATCCCTTTTGGCATATTATGTAATGAACTCTTTATATTTTATTGGCTTTGTAATTTTTCCCAATACACTTCAATATTAGGTATTTGCCCCCCCCAAAACAGGAAATGTTTAATGTTTAAAATGTAAATATTATCAATAACAAAAAAGTAATGGTTTACTATTTCAGGGAATTTTAGAAATATCTACTAAGGATCTTTCTATATAGCCTGTAAACTCATTCTTTACACATATCCTCCACAAGAAAGCTACAAAGTCATCAAATGTATATTTACTTTTTAAAAAGTCAGTATTTTATAACACAAACCTTTTCAGAACTTTGATAAAATGGTTGAGTAAAATAAAACAGTACAAGTTTACTTACATGCTGTTAAAATTCTTTTGACTTTCATGTGAATTATATCTTTAATTTTTTAAACTTTTCATTTATCTAGTTTTGTGCTTTACATCGATGGTAAAGTCAGTATTCAAAGCAATTTTTAAAAATAGTATAGCACAGTCATAAGATGTCAGAGTTTACAAACAGATATATGCTCAATTTCTGACTCCATCACCTAATTCCTGGATGACATGTGACATGAGCAAGTTACTTTCTCTGAGCTTCAGTTTCACCTTGTGCCAATTTAAATAATGATATATGTAAACTATTTAGAAGAATACTTGGTCCATAGTAACAGCTCAACGTGTGTTAGTTGTTTTACTCTTATAAAACTTGATTTTTCTACTTCTTTAGTCTGTAATTTTGTTTTTCTTTTCAATTGTGCAGTGAGCACACAAAATTGTACTGTGGCTATGTGAAGGAAAAAGACTTCTATGTAAATTTAACTTTGAAGATGGCCTTGAGAATATATTTTCTGACAATAACAAAAAATAGTAGAAAATAATAAGAATTAGATGCCAGTAGGGAGAAGTTTCCTTTTTTAATTTTATAAAGAAAGCAGCTATAAGAAAGAAAAGAAGCCCTTTTATTACAGCTTAAGTGTCAATAATATGTGGTATGAAACAAGGTCAAGTTTTCTTCTAAAGAAAAAACATAGGCAATAAATTCAATGGTTTATTGAAAAGATAAGAAATTTGCCAGAAAGAAGTTGTATACCTTGAACATAAGTATCACTTGTTTTATTTTAAGCTCATTCTGTTGTACCCAAAATAAATATTAAAGACATGCAATGAATGTAAAGACTTTAAAAGCTCTAGTTTTATGAGATCAGGGCTGGATAGGACTTGAGAGCTGGATCAAACTTTCAATGTTCAATAACGTTTATGATAGAAATGGTATTTGGATATAGTCAGAGGCTTTATTTTGGAATACAGAGTTAAATGAAATTAGGTAACAAATTAAATTTAATAATAAGTACATTCTAACAGGATGTCAAACAATGTTTTCTATCTTGAACTGATGGATAAGTCAAACAGAATAGAATAAGTTCAAAACAAAATCATCTCAATTGCTTTAAACAAAGCATGAAAAAGCAGGTAAATTGGGGGGCTTCTTACTTTGTACTTCCTTCTCGCTTCTCAAATCTTGACACTATCATACTTCTTGAATAATGAAAATGCAGTCTCTCTGCTGCTGTCAAAGTTGTAGTTTTCTTTAACCTAGCATTCGTTGGTTTGTTGATAAAAGCACTCAGATTTTCGTGTTCCTGCTGTATCATAAATATGAATGATGGACATAAACTTTCACAGGTAGACTCACCAAATAAACTTTTTTTTTTTTAATTAAGAAGAGAAGACCTCAGCCCTGGCTGATTTGTACTAAGGTCAATAAGGCATCTTGATTGTGCGCTGCGTGCTTCAGCAAAACAAGCCCGTGGTCAAGATGAAAGACAAAGCGGTTGCCTAAAAATTCACGTGCAGAAGTTCAGCAAATGTTTTTGAATGTATGAATTACCTAGTGTGTATGGTAGAAATTGGATTGCAATATCTGTTACTGTATTGATTTGATTGCCATGTTAATTTGAATGAACATATTATCTTAGATTGATTAATAATCTATCACACACAAAGTTAAGATTTATTTTCTTTCAATTTGTGTCCTCACTCATGGGTTGTTAATTGACTATTTCAATCTGAGAACTAAGTAGTTTTAATATATGTGAAAGCTAGTTTTGAATGCTTTCTTCATTTTCATTTTATTTAGCATTTCTTTATGGTGACTGCTGGATTAAAACTGACCAATTGGCAGATAATTTGCTGAATACAGATTTTTGTAGACACTCAAATCTGTCCTGATAATCTATGAAAGGATACACTCTTTCATGCCTGGGGACAGTTATCCCGAAGCCCCTGGATACCAGTGCTCCCCAGGTTTCTAAAGGGATAAGTTACAAAGTCTACTTCCCTTTTACCTGGCTACCATCGCTGACACTGTCTAGACTTCAGCCTTCCTGCTCTTACAATTTGTGGCTAAGCACTTTGTTGCTCAGCATACACACATCATCTTTCACCTAGGGTGATAAATAAGTGAATCCCTCATTAAAACAGCAAATGATATTATTAAGCAAGAGACAGGTGAACTCTGTACAGAAATTGGAAAAAAATGGCTGTGGAAGTCAGGGTACATTTTGCCTGGTAACGCTTCTCCAGGAAAGGATAGAAGAGTCATTAATCTGAAAAGAGATCAAAATCATAGTTTTGAAAAATGTCTAGCAATTCTCATTCCACCTATTTATCACCTGACTTTATTACTACAAGTTCTTCTCTTACTTTCTCTTTCTGACAGAACCCTCTTAAGAAGGAAATTGTTTGACACCCCCCGCCTCCATGTACAAGTGTCAGTCATTTCTCAAACTGGATTTTCTCACATTACACCTTCCTCAGCAACTCTGGTAGTGTCCGTCTCCACCCTCCACTCTAAGGAAGCACATGGTGATAAACCCCACAAATTCCTTTTGGCTTCCATGAGAATTGGACCTAAATCATAATTCACATTGTTGGAACTAATATTTTAAGCATTTCCTAAAAATGTATTTGAGGCAGTTATGCTTCTTTTTGCCCCATTGCTCCCTTTGATTAGTTACAAGAATAAAGAATACAGGACATTGTAATCATCACTCCCTCCTCACTCACTCTTATGTTAATATTTAACAATCCACTTTGATGCACAGAACAACTGAGTCTCTACACTGTAAAACTCTCTCAAATGGACATCAAGATGGAACTTAAATCACAAATGGAGTGTGTATTACATAAAATTTATAGTAATTAGGTGGAATTACAGAAAAAAAAATTTTTCATGATTATAAACTTAAATCATGTTCATTGAAGAAAATATGTATTCCCTGTCTCTGTTTTCTACATATGGACATATACGTATTTCTCAATATTGTATTGTATATAAAGTTGTGCATCTTTTGTTTTCACTTGGTTTTATATTGCAAATGCTTCCTGATGTTAGTTCCAGCTTCTGTAAAACTTTTCTCAACGGCAATGCCTCTTGATGGCTGTGGATTCTGGTGGCTGGCTGCTGTCAAGAAATCTGTGGTCGTCTGGTGGCAGGACCCAGAAGTTCTTCTCTCTGCACTAACAGTTGTTTTTGGGAAATCTCTGTAGCATATTATAGCAATAGAACTTTGAGGGATTTGTTTCTCTCTGGTGTCTCTAGGCACATGAAGCAGTGCCTGATTCCCTTGGATTGACTTCCCAGTGCTGCCACCCACTGCACCCTCTCTAGCCTATTGCTTCTAGTGACAAGTGCTGTGCTGTGCATTTCTTTCCAACTCCTATGATTGTACCCAGGAAACACTTTGCATAATGATACAAAGTTATGTATTCTTACTTACTTTCTCAGTTTCTTTTTGCCTTGTGGAAACTTCAATCCTGGCTCAATAATATTATTTTAGCTCATGGTGAGATTTCCTATCCCTTTAAGTGTATGTCTTCTCAGGTCTTTGTAGAGCCAACAAGGACTTTGTGGTGATTTTGAGATTGAGGTATTACATGGATTCGGCCATATCCCCACGTTTATCCTTCCTTGAATTCTCTGCCTATTTCTCACTTTCCTGATGAAGTACTATGTGCAAATGGAATTCCAAGTACACTCATGATTTTTTCAGCTTCCCAAACTAGATTTGTAAACAAATGTCTATGAATTGCCTGATTTTACAGCTAACTTATTTTTCAAAAATGGTACCTTAGCGGGGTCCACACTTCCTGACAGTTTCATATGTTCTCTGGAGTAGCACTGCCACGGGTCTTTGTCAAGTGAGCTTGTACGAAGAAATCTAGGGATGTACAAGCTTTTTGCTCTTAACATTTGAGAGAACAAGCAAACTGGATGACTAAGTAGATGCAAAGGAGAGGCATAAACACACATCAAATTTTGCATGTTAGTGGTGGAAGCTGCCAAGCATTTATGATGCATTTTAATTAGATGTAGAAAATGGACACACGAAGAAGCCTCAGCTCAGCAGGGATTTTTGTCTGTTTGGTTCACTGATCTATTCTGGACACCTAGAAGAGTGCCTGGCCCACAACAGGCATACCCAACATATATTTGTTAAGTAAAGAAATAGTAGCTTAAAGAATCAAGTTCACTAGAATCTTTCAAAGAAACTCGGCAGTTGTTCTTTCCAACCCTTCCTCTTATCACCTATTATTTTCTCATCGCTTGAAATATGATCTAACTTTGCTTAAAGAGGTAATGAAAAGTATCGCCTCTCTGTGTGGCCAGATAGAGCCGGAGGCATCAACAGCCATCTGTAGAATAATCCCTATAACATCTAAGCATTAATCTCTATGTACACATCCTACCTTTGCATAAAATATCTTTGAAAGGAAAAATGAAAAATAATAGACAAATCATATCCATTTTACAAAATATTTCTAGCCTTGGGACATTGCCATATAAAATGAAAATCCATTGCCCCCTTACAGATATGCTGTTCATTTCTAATTAGACTTTTATTGCCAGTAGATATTCTCAGAAACTGCTGTCACATTTCATATTAATACTAAAGAAATAATTTATTACATACAGAGCACCCAAAACTAGTAATGGTTTCATACTATTACTATTGAATTATTATCTAAATGCATTAGATTCACTGTTTATACATTGTCTTGACATTCTTACACAATATTCACACATGGTAGTTGTCTATAAAAGTCTTGGAAATAATCACTTTTTAGTGACTTAAGACAAGCAAAAACTTTGGTTTAAATTATGTTACTATTAATGCTCCTTCATAAAGAAAAAAAAGATTATTTCTGACAGAGTCAATTTCTTTTACTTATAAGCCCCTAATATTTCTATTCACATTGAAAATTACTACAGCAGAGTTCCATTAAATAAAACTAAACAAATGTGTCATTTATGCATACCTAAATCAGAGTGGATCATTGAGATAGTTGCCCTCAACAACAACACAACAATAACAAATAAAAATGACAACAAAACTTACAAGCTTCTACGAAAAAAAAAAAAAAAAGATTGCTTAAAAAGAGATAAAAATGAACTAAGATGCAGCTTTTCCTCTGTACCACAAGATGCTGTAAAATAATGTAAAATCTACAACTTGCCATGAAAATAG
This sequence comes from Balaenoptera ricei, assembly GCF_028023285.1. Taxonomy (NCBI): domain Eukaryota; kingdom Metazoa; phylum Chordata; class Mammalia; order Artiodactyla; family Balaenopteridae; genus Balaenoptera; species Balaenoptera ricei. Next base: position 57,174,070 of record NC_082655.1, read on the forward strand.
GATTTTGAACCTAGAGTCTTATGTCTATTCAAGCAAGAGGAACTAACAAAGACATTTTTAGTTACACAAAGTCACGGACCCTTACATTCCTCTGTTTCTCAATCCACATCTGTTTCATTTTCTTCTCAGCGTTCAGGCTTCTTCTCCAAGGCTTTTATTTTCTGCTTCCACTTAACTTTCACTTGCAGCATGCCATGGCTTTTCATGGTGATTCTTGCTTTACCTCATCACTTATAGATCCATTTATCAATATCAGCTCAATTCATCTCTGTGTATCTTAGTTCAAATTTCTATAGAGAGAGAAACTATTTGACTCAACCGACATCAGGTGCCTGCCTTTGGTTGCAGCAACTGTATGCTAAGGTGTAGGGGCCCCTGATATCAATATGCCCATCTGAGTTATGAGAAATAGGAGAGGGGGGAATATAATTTTAGAAGGGAATGAAGCAAATATAAATATATCTAATAACTTGGACTACTTACAATTTATGTGGTAGCTTGGTAATAAAATATAGACTTTGTAGTTAGGTTGGGATTTGCTTGATAACTTATTCCTGATGTCCCTAAGTCCTATTGCTCAATGTTAAAAACATCTACCTCCAGGCATTGCTGTGAAGAAGTATGCGATAAAACACATGTTGTGACCAATCCCAGGTCTAAAATATTGTAGTTAATTAATGGTAACTTCCTCTCCATACATCAACAAGTAATTAATTTTAGTCCAAAGAAAAATCATTTGTTCTTACATAAATTATTTTAAGTGATCATAAGCAGCAGGTTTAGGGTGGAAGCACTGTTTTTGGAAGGAAAATATATTGAAATAGGAATTTACCCTCATTGGCTGTCAGTGTTACCTCAATACAGTCCAATTCACAAAAGCATTTCCATTTTTGTCCTAGGGAGTCAGGACTTTCTGAGTTAGATAGATAATAGATGATGGATAGATAGATAGATAGATAGATAGATAGATAGATGATAGATAGATAGATAGATAGATAGATAGATAGTTTTATATATTTGTTCCATAGCTTTCAAAGTCTTCTCTAATCTTGCCCACTCTATTTAGTAGAATTGTTTTCTCACTAAGAACCAATATGTTTCCTCTACCCTTTGGTTCCCTTAAGACCCAAAGCTACATCCAACGTACATGCATGTGCTCCTGGTATTGTACAAGTCCAGAATGGTCATTTTCTTTATTTATCTAAATTTTACTCACGTTGTCACCCCAAATCAAGTTTAAACTCATTAAAGAAATATTCTTCTGGGGGGAGGAGAGAAGATGGCGGAAGAGTAAGATGCGGAGATCACCTTCCTTCCCACAGATACATTAGAAATACATCTACACGTGGAACTGCTCCTACAGAACACCCACTGAACGCTGGCAGAAAACGTCAGACCTCCCAAAAGGAAAGAAACTCCTCCCGTACTTGGGTAGGGCAAAAGAAAAAAGAAATAACAGAGACAAAAGAATAGGGACGGCACCTGCACCAGTGGGAGGGAGCTGTGAAGGAGGAAAGATTTCCACGCACTAGGAAGCCCCTTCGCGGGCAGAGACTGCAGGTGGCAGAGGGGGGAAGCTTCGGAGCCACGGAGGAGAGCGCAGCCACAGGGGTGCGGAGGGCAAAGCGGAGAGATTCCCGCACTTCCCGCACGGAGGCTTGGCGCTGACCAGCACTCACCAGCCCGAGAGGCTTGTCTGCTCCCCCGCCGGGGCGGGCGGGGCTGGGAGCGGAGGCTCGCGCTTCGGTCGGATCGCAGGGAGAGGACTGGGGTTGGCAGCGTGAACACAGCCTGAAGGGGTTAGCGCACCACAGCTGGCTGGGAGGGAGACCGGGAAAAAGTCTGCAGCTGCCGAAGAGGCAAGAGACTTTTTCTTGCCTCTTTGTTTCGCGGCGCGCAAGGAGAGGGGATTCAGAGCGCCGCCTAAACGAACTCCAGAGACTGGCGCGAGCCGCGGCTATCAGCGCGGACCCCAGAGACGGGCGTGAGACGCTGGGGCTGCTGCTGCCGCCTCCAAGAAGCCTGTGTGCGAGCACCGGTCACTCTCCACACCGCCCCTCCCGGGAGCCCATGCAGCCCGCCACTGCCAGGGTCCCGTGATCCAGGGACAACATCCCCCGGGAGAACGCACTGCGCGCCTCAGGCTGCTGCAAATTCACGCCGGCCTCTGACGCCGCAGGCTCGCCCCGCCTCCTCTGTACCCCTCCCTCCCCGCGGCCTGGGTGAGCCAGAGCCCCCGAAGCAGCTGCTCCTTTAACCCCGTCCTGTCTGGGTGGGGAACAGACGCCCTCAGGCGACCTACACGCAGAGGCGGGTCCAAATCCAAAGCTGATCCCCAGGAGCTGTGCGAACAGAGACGAGGAGGGGAAATCTCTCCCAGCAGCCTCAGAAGCAGCGGATTAAAACTCCACAAACAACTTGATGTGCCTGCATCTGTTGAATACCTGAATAGACAACGAATCATCCCAAATTCAGGAGGTGGACTTTGGGAGCAGAATATATTAATTTTTCCCCTTTTCCTTTTTTTTTGTGAGTGTATATGTATATGCTTCTGGGGGAGATTTTGTCTGTATAGCTTTGCTTTATAATTGCTTTATTTTACTTCACTATATTATAGCCTCTTTCTTTCTTTCTTTCTTTCTTTCTATTTTTTCTCCCTTTTACTCTGAGCCGTGTGGACGAAAGGCTCTTGGTGCTTCAGCCAGGCATCAGGACCGTATCTCGGAGGTGGGAGAGCCAACTTCAGGACACTGGTCCACAAGAGACTTCCCAGCTCCACGTAATACCAAACGGCGAAAAACTCTCAGAGATCTCCATCTCAACATCAAGATCCAGCATCACTCAATGACCAGCAAGCTACAGTGCTGAACACCCTATGCCAAACAACTAGCAAGACAGGAACACAGCCCCATCCATTAGCAGAGAGGCTGCCTAAAATCATAATAAGGCCACAGACACCCCAAAATACACCACCAGACGTGGACGTGCCCACCAGAAAGACAAGATCCAGCCTCATCCACCAGAACTCAGGCACTAGTTCCCTCCACCAGGAAGCCTACACAACCCACTGAACCAACCTTAGCCACTGGGGACAGATACCAAAAACAACGGGAACTACAAACCTGCAACCTGTGATAAGGAGACCCCAAACACAGTAAGATAAGCAAAATGAGACGACAGAAAAACACACAGCAGATGAAGGAGCAGGTCAAAACACACTAGACTTAACAAATGAAGAGGAAATAGGTAGTCTACCTGAAAAAGAATTCAGAATAATGATAGTAAGGCTGATCCAAAATCTTGGAAATAGAATAGACAAAATGCAAGAAAAATTTAACAAGGACGTAGAAGAACTAAAGAGGAACCAAGCAATGATGAAAAACACAATAAATGAAATTAAAAATACTCTAGATGGGATCAATAGCAGAATAACTGAGGCAGAAGAAAGGATAAGTGACCTGGAAGATAAAATGGTGGAAATAACTACTGCAGAGCAGGATAAAGAAAAAAGAATGAAAAGAACTGAGGACAGTCTCAGAGACCTCTGGGACAACATTAAACACACCAACATTCGAATTATAGGGGTCTCAGAAGAAGAAGAGAAAAAGAAAGTGACTGAGAAAATATTTGAAGAGATTATAGTTGAAAACTTCCCTAATATGGGAAAGGAAATAGTTAATCAAGTCCCGGAAGCACAGAGAGTCCCATACAGGATAAACCCAAGGAGAAACACGCCAAGACACATATAATCAAACTGTCAAAAATTAAATATAAAGAAAACATATTAAAAGCAGCAAGGGAAAAACAACAAATAACACACAAGGGAATCCCCATAAGGTTAACAACTGATCTTTCAGCAGAAACTCTGCAAGCCAGAAGGGAGTGGCAGGATATACTTAAAGTGATGAAGGAGAAGAACCTACAACCAAGATTACTCTACCCAGCAAGGATCTCATTCATATGTGATGGAGAAATTATAACCTTTACAGACAAGCAAAAGCTAAGAGAATTCAGCACCACCAAACCAGCTTTACAACAAATGCTAAAGGAACTCCTCTAGGCAAGAAACACAAGAGAAGGAAAACACCTACAATAACAAACCCAAAACATTTAAGAAAATGGGAATAGGAACATACATATCGATAATTACCTTGAATGTAAATGGATTAAATGCTCCCACCAAAAGACACAGGCTGGCTGAATGGATACAAAAACAAGACCCATATATATGCTGTCTACAAGAGACCCACTTCAGACCTAGAGACACATACAGACTGAAAGTGAGGGGATGGAAAAAGATATTCCCTGCAAATGGAAATCAAAAGAAAGCTGGAGTAGCAATTCTCATATCAGACAAAATAGACTTTAAAATAAAGACTATTACAAGAGACAAAGAAGGACACTAGATAATGATCAAGGGATCGATCCAAGAGGAAGGTATAACAATTGTAAATATTTATGCACCCAACATAGGAGCACCTCAATACATAAGGCAAATACTAACAGCCATAAAAGGGGAAATCGACAGCAACACAATCATAGTAGGGGACTTTAACACCCCACTTTCACCAATGGACAGATCATCCAAAATGAAAATAAATAAGGAAACACAAGCTTTAAATGATACATTAAACAAGATGGACTTAATTGATATTTATAGGACATTCCACCCAAAAACAACAGAATACACATTTTTCTCAAGTGCTCATGGAACATTCTCCAGGATAGATCATATCTTGGGTCACAAATCAAGCCTTGGTAAATTTAAGAAAATTGAAATAGTATCAAGTATCTTTTCCGACCACAACGCTAGGAGACTAGATATCCATTACAGGAAAAGATCTGTAAAAAATACAAACACATGGAGGCTACACAATACACTACTTAATAACGAAGTGATCACTGAAGAAATCAAAGGGGAAATCAAAAAATACCTAGAAACAAATGACAATGGAGATATGACAACCCAAAACCTATGGGACGCAGCAAAAGCAGTGCTAAGAGGGAAGTTTATAGCAATACAAGCCTACCTCAAGAAACAGGAAACATCTCGAATAAACAACCTAACCTTGCACCTAAAGCAATTAGAGAAAGAAGAACAAAAAAACCCCAAAGCTAGCAGAAGGAAAGAGATTATAAAGATCAGGTCAGAAATAAATGAAAAAGAAATGAAGGACACAATAGCAAAAATCAATGAAACTAAAAGCTGGTTCTTTGAGAAGATAAACAAAATTGATAAACCATTAGCCAGACTCATCAAGAGAAAAAGGGAGAAGACTCAAATCAATAGAATTAGAAATGAAAAAGGAGAAGTAACCACTGACACTGCAGAAATACAAAAGATCATGAGAGATTACTACAAGCAACTCTATGCCAATAAAATGGACAACCTGGAAGAAATGTACAGATTTTTAGAAATGCACAAACTGCCGAGACTGAACCAGGAAGAAATATAAAATATGAACAGACCAATCACAAGCACTGAAATTGAAACTGTGATTAAAAACCTTCCAACAAACAAAAGCCCAGGACCAGATGGCTTCACAGGTGAATTCTATCAAACATTTAGAGAAGAGCTAACACCTATCCTTCTCAAACTCTTCCAAAATATTGCAGAGAGAGGAACACTCCCAAACTCATTCTATGAGGCCACCATCACCCTGATACCAAAACCAGACAAAGATGTCACAAAGAAAGAAAACTACAGGCCAATATCACTGATGAACAGAGATGCAAAAATCCTCAACAAAATACTAGCAAACAGAATCCAACAGCACATTAAAAGGATCATACACCATGATCAAGTGGGGTTTATCCCAGGAATGCAAGGATTCTTCAATATACGCAAATCAATCAATGTGATACACCATATTAACAAATTGAAGGAGAAAAACGATATGATCATCTCAATAGATGCAGAGAAAGCTTTCAACAAAATTCAACACCCATTTATGATAAAAGCCCTGCAGAAAGTAGGCATAGAGGGAACTTTCCTCAACATAATAAAGGCCATATATGACAAACCCACAGCCAACATTGTCCTCAATGGTGAAAAACTGAAATCATTTCCACTAAGATCAGGAACAAGACAAGGTTGCCCACTCTCACCACTATTATTCAACATAGTTTTGGAAGTGTTAGCCACAGCAATCAGAGAAGACAAAGAAATAAAAGGAATCCAAATCGGAAAAGAAGAAGTAAAGCTGTCACTATTTGCAGATGACATGATACTATACATAGAGAATCCTAAAGATGCTCCCAGAAAACGACTAGAGCTAATCAATGAAGTTGGTAAAGTAGCAGGATACAAAATTAATGCACAGAAATCTCTTGCATTTCTATACACTAATGACGAAAAATCTGAAAGTGAAATTAAGAAAACACTCCCGTTTACCATTGCAACAAAAAGAATAAAATATCTAGGAATAAACCTACCTAAGGAGACAAAAGACCTGTATGCAGAAAATTATAAGACACTGATGAAAGAAATTAAAGATGATACAAATAGATGGAGAGATATACCATGTTCCTGGATTGGAAGAATCAACATTGTGAAAATGACTCTACTACCCAAAGCAATCTACAGATTCAATGCAATCCCTATCAAACTACCACTGGCATTTTTCACAGAACTAGAACAAAAAATTTCACAACTTGTATGGAAATACAAAAGACCCTGAATAGCCAAAGCAATCTTGAGAACGAAAAATGGAGCTGGAGGAATCAGGCTCCCTGACTTCAGACTATATTACAAAGCTACAGTAATCAAGACAGTTTGGTACTGGCACAAAAACAGAAATATAGATCAATGGAACAGGATAGAAAGCCCAGAGATAAACCCACACACATATGGTCACCTTATCTTTGATAAAGGAGGCAAGCATAGACAGTGGAGAAAAGACAGTCTCTTCAATAAGTGGTGCTGGGAAAATTGGACAGGTACATGTAAAAGTATGAAATTAGAACACTCCCTGACACCATACACAAAAATAAACTCAAATGGATTAAAGACCTAAGTGTAAGGGCAGACACTATCAAACTCTTAGAGGAAAACATAGGCAGAACACTCTATGACATACTTCACAGCAAGATTCTTTTTGACCCAGCTCCCAGAGAAATGGAAATAAGAACACAAATAAACAAATGGGACCTAATGAAACTTAAAAGCTTTTGCACAGCAAAGGAAACCATAAACAAGACCAAAAGACAACCATCAGAATGGGAGAAAATATTTGCAAATGAAGCAACTGACAAAGGATTAATCTCCAAGATTTACAAGCAGCTCATGCAGCTCAATAACAAAAAAACGAACAACCCAATCCAAAAATGGGCAGAAGACCTAAATAGACATTTCTCCAAAGAAGATATACAGATGGCCTACAGACACATGAAAGAATGCTCAACATCATTAATCATTAGAGAAATGCAAATCAAAACTACAATGAGATATCATCTCACACCGGTCAGAATGGCCATCATCAAAAAATCTAGAAACAATAAATGCTGGAGAGGGTGTGGAGGAAAGGGAACACTCTTGCACTGTTGGTGGGAATGTAAATTGATACAGCCACTATGGAGAACAGTATGGAGGTTCCTTAAAAAACTACAAATAGAACTACCATACGACCCAGCAATCCCACTACTGGGCATATACCCTGAGAAAACCATAGGTCAAAAAGTGTCATGTACCACAATGTTCATTGCAGCTCTATTTTCAATAGCCAGGACATGGAAGCAACCTAAATGTCCATCGACAGATGAATGGATAAAGAAGATGTGGCACATATATACAATGGAATATTACTCAGCCATAAAAAGAAATGAAATGGAGGTATTTGTAATGAGGTGGATGGAGTTAGAGTCTGTCATACAGAGTGAAGTAAGTCAGAAAGAGAAAAACAAATACAGTATGCTAACACATATATACGGAATCTAAGGAAAAAAAAAAAAAAAAGGCCATGAAGAACCTAGTGGCAAGACGGGAACAAAGACACAGACCTACTAGAGAATGGACTTGAGGATATGGGGAGGGGGTGGGGTGAGATGTGACAGGGTAAGAGAGTGTCATGGACATATATACACTACCAAATGTAAAATAGATAGCTAGTGGGAAGCAGCCGCATAGCACAGGGAGATCAGCTCGGTGCTTTGTGACCACCTAGAGGGGTGGGATGGGGAGGGTGGGAGGGAGGGAGATGCAGGAGGGAAGAGAAATGGGAACATATTGTATATGTATAACTGATTCACTTTGTTATAAAGCAGAAGCTAACACACCATTGTAAGGCAATTATACTTCAATAAAGATGTTAAAAAAAAAAAAAAAAGAAATATTCTTCTGAATTCTAAAACCTCTACTGACCTCACCTTTCTCTGAACTTCTCAAGTCAATTGCCATGTGATTTATTACTTTGTTGTCTTCTTCCTCCCGTTACTTTTCATGCATTACTTTTGTCTTCCCAAACATAAGACTGGAAGACAACTATAGATTGTACTCAACTTACAGAGCACATAGGTCCTAGTTTAATGTAAGGTCCACCACAGGTATTCAATAAATTTCTAGTTATCATTTACTCCATACTTTCTTTAAATTAAAAAAAAATCAATAATTAACAATTGATATATATTGACAGTAATAACATATTATGCATACACAATTCATCTTGCAATACACACTTCATGACATCACTCTTGTAATAACTATATGAACTAGAAATAAGTATATAATGTTGATTCCTAATGTGTTATAATGTAACACATGGAACACTCTGAAATGTAATTCAGATAAAAATTTCCTCAACACTTAATAGCCCAAAATAGTTCATGGATTTTTATGTGCTATATCAAGCTAAACACAATGCTTAGTTCATTTTACAAAAGACATAAAAATTATTCAGAGATAATGATTCATAGAAATCACTTAATTAAAAACTATTTTTCCTGTTGACTATAAATAAGCATAATATGTTAAGAAATAGGAATAAATCTGTTAAAGTTGGAACCACAAGAAGAAACTCTGGAATAACAACTCTTTACCCTTTAAGTCAGAAGAATAATTGAAAGAATTTGGGTGTACTGCATGCACAACAATGTAGCATCACTTCAAATGAATTACACTATTTTCCCTTAAGAATTTGTAATAATGTTCAAAAGTAAATAATAACCTGTAGGGCAAGTATAAATGGAGGTGGAATGTAGAGAAATTTTACCAGAAACTCAATTCCACAGGCTAAATTGATCTATGTTGATTGCTTTTGCCTGTACAATTTGCTTCTGAAGATAACAGCATAAACTCCAACCCAACTCTCCCTACCTGCCAACCTCAATTGACTTCTTTGTTTATACTGCTTACTTTTAGACACTAAAAAGAGAAGCTATACTTAATCAACACTTCAATCTATAGTATAAGCACCTTTTTAAAATAATGCAATCCATTGAGAGAAAAACATTACCATTTCATGTAATTAAAAGCATTGTGATAACAGATAAGACCTTAGTCTTGTAGCACTTAAATCTTTTTTGTAGCTCTATTTATTAGGTGATATAACCAACAAGACTGAACATTCATACCTCACAGGAAGATTTTCATGGAAAAGTTGATGTTTTAGTTTTTTAATATGCTCTAAGGTACTTCTTTTATTTTTTATTTTATTTTTTTTAAATTTATTTATTTTATTTATTTTTGACTGTGTTGGGTCTTCGTTTCTGTGTGAGGGCTTTCTCTAGTTGTGGCAAGTGGGGGCCACTCTTCATCATGTCGCGCGGGCCTCTCAGTATCGCGGCCTCTCTTGTTGTGGAGCACAGGCTCCAGAAGCGCAGGCTCAGTAGTTGTGGCTCACGGGCCCAGTTGCTCCGTGGCATGTGGGATCTTCCCAGACCAGGGCTCGAACCCGTGTCCCCTGCATTAGCAGGCAGATTCTCAACCACTGCGCCACCAGGGAAGCCCAGGTACTTTTTTTAAAATGTATATACTTGATATCTAGATTATTGATCATTAATAAATGAAGACCTTTTGTACAATTTCATAGAAATGTTATATTAGAGGTCTTCTATGGTATTGCAGTTCTTAGAATAGTCCTAGAGAGAAGTAGAATGAAATTAGTCCAAAGTATGTGTGATTTTTTTTTAAGGTGTTTCAAAAATTTTTTAGATTCTTTATTTTTTTTTAATCGAAGTATAGTTGATTTACAATGCTGTGTTAATTTTTGCTGTACAGCAAAGTTATTCAGTTATTCATATATATGTATATTAGATTTCTCTTCCATTATGGTTTATCATAGGATATTGAATATAGTTCTCTGTGCTATACAATAGGACCTTGTTTTTTATCCATCCCATATATAAAAGCTTACATCTGCTCACCCCAACCTCCACTCCATCCCTCCCCCAACCGCCGCCCCCTTGGCAACCACCAATCTGTTCTCTATGTCCATGATTCTGTTTCTGTTTCATAGATAGGTTCATTTGTGTCATATTTTAGATTCCACATATAAGTGATATCACATGGTATTTCTCTTTCTGACTTATTTCACTTAGCATGATGATCTCTAGTTGCATCCATGTTACTGCAAATGGCATTATTTCATTCTTTTTTTGGCTGAGTAGTATTCCATTGTATATATGTACCACATCTTCTATATCCATTCACCTGTCAATGACATTTAGGCCATTTCCATGTCTTGGCTATTGTGAATAGTGTTGCTATGAACATAGGAATGCATGTATCTTTTAAAAAAAAATTTTATTGGTGTATAGCTGATTTACAATGTTGTTAGTTTCTGCTGTACAGCAAAGTGAATCAGTTATACATATACATATATCTACTCTTGTTTAGATTATTTTCCCATATAGGTCATTACAGAGTACTGAATAGAGTTCCCTGTGCTATACGGTAGATCCTCAGAAATCAGTGAGCAGGGGGCAGGCCTGCTGTCCCAGGATGGCGTGGAGAGGACTAGTCCCTAGGAATACATGAGATTTTTAAAAGTCCCACATTTCCACCAAACTAAACCAATGATCTCAATAACTATTACTCCTGACTAATACAGAAAACTTTAATTTAAAAATAGCCATTATTTGTATATAAGCATGCAATCCTATAGTATGCTATTTTTGCTCTTCTTTGGTGTGCACAAAGTTTAAATAGATAGACATTTCTAAAACCCACTTTTTTCCATTTAATTATTTAATCATTTTAAGTGATCCTATTTATGACTGATATTGGGTATTGAACATCAGAAAAGAATATCCAAGAGGAGAGAAAATCCCTAAACTGACACCCCAGATAACAATTTTGTGTATTCAGGTATATTACAGTTTAACTTCCACTTTAAAAAAAGATTTCCCACACTCATAACTGCCAAAGCTTTCCATATATCTCAAATCAAATAATACTTTTTAATTATAACCACAATAGGGCTTAACATATGGATTTTTATTTAGAAATTTGTCCTTACAGTTTGAATACTTAGTTAATGATTTGCACTTCAACAATGGGAATAATTTTTATTCACTATGGGTGGACAGACAGCTGCTTGCTGCTGTAATAACTACCCTCATGTTTCAGTAGTTTAAGAGAAAAAGTGTTTATTTCTCAAAAAAGAGTAACCCAATATAGGTATTCCTGGTTGCAAGTGAGATGTGATACTTTTATCTAGTTTCACACTTGTTCCCAGACTCAGGCCGACGCAGAATCTTGTGACGTTCCATGCCTGCTATAGCATTCTTTGATGACTTTTTTTGTCCTTAGTAAGCAGTTCCAATCTCCTTAATGTCTCTCATGAAACTCTCTGTGATCTGGTTTTTGGTTACTTTTTATGGCTCTTATCCTGCAATTCTCACATTCCTTGCACCAGCCCACTGACTTATTTCCATCTCCTGAACGGACTACACTCTCTCACGTACCTTCAAACTTCTTTCAGGCTTTCCTGCTATGCATGTTGCCCCTCTTTATGGAATCTCCTTCCTTCATTTTTATGTGGATAAGTTCTATGAATCTTATATGTTCCAGCCTAGAGGTCACTTCTTAGAATTCCAGAAGTGACCGCCCTATTTCACAATACTTCGTGCTCCCCATAGCACACTATATTTAGCAACATCATAGCATTTATCTTATTCTCCAATTTCTTCTTTGCCTCTTGGTGATATGCTTAAAGAAATAAAGTGTTTGAAGGCATGGACTATATCTTATACTTCATTTTATCCCCAGGACATAGCACATGACTAGCTAACAATAGATACCAGTATAGAAAGAGTGAATAAATAAATAGGGAAAATATTTTGTACTGTAACCTAAAGACATAAGTCCCAGATTGATTAGTGTTAGTAGTAAAAACAGAAAACATAGAGGAAATAGAACAAAATATATATGTCACTTTTTAAACTTAATTCTAAATGAAAGAGGAAGCAAGGCATAACATTAATTAAAAAAGCACAAAGGATATGAAAGATAGAATGGCTTAGATCAACATTTAAAACTAATGTTCATTTTTATAGTTATATATAAAACTAAAAAGTCAAAGGCAATGGGGAACATTTTGGCAACAGGTTTGACGGGCAAGCCATATTTTTAATGTATGTAAATTTCTTACAAAGCACTAAAAATACTTACACACAGAAAAAAGTAGGTATTTCTTTAAAAAATCATTACAAATTGACAAAAACTTTTTTTAATAAATGTACATCTTCTCTGGCAGTAAAAAATAACTCTATAAGCTTTTGCCCTTTAAATTGATCAAAAAAAAAAAAAAAAAAAAAAAAAAAACCAGGGTAAAGAATTAATGATGGCAGTATTGTGAGATAACCACTTCCAGAAAGCAATATGCCCATATGCATCAAGAGACTTAAAAATATGTATAACTTTTTATTCTGGATTTCCAAATGGAGGAATTTATTCTAAGTAAACAATTCAGTGTGAGTTTGAAAATAAATATATAAATCACATATTAAAGTAGTATTTATCTTAATACAAATTGGAAACCAACTAATTATTGAGAAATAGGTACATGATTAAATAAATAAAATATAGTGTATAAAATGACAAAATATTATTTCAGTAACTAAGAAGATATATAGTGGCCTAAAGAATTTTTTTTCATATTTAGGCAGGGAAATGCGGCATTTTTTTCTTTTGTGGTATCTGCCTTTGTTTCAGTTGCTTAAGCTGCTTGAAAACTCTATGCCATGGTAGAGTTTACCAGTGATCCAGAGTGGTGCCCCAGTTCCTGGGCTATGTTCAGAGGTAAGGCAACAGGCACTGAGGGAAGATGGGCCCCCCTTTCCCTTTCTCCTCCTCCATAAACTGTTTATGTTCACTCTTGGATTTTGGCCTTTGAAAGAAAAAAAATTCAAGAATAGATGTAATCTATTTCTATATTTTGGTGTGCCAGAATCCTTCTCAAAATAGAGAGCCAGATGTCTGGTCAGTATGCTTGTTGGAAAGGATGAAATGTAGAGAAAAGGGAAAAAAGATAATGTCTAAAAGCATTGTTATTCATATTTTGAAAGACTTTCCCACAACCAAGATCAGATGAACATTCACTTTCTTTTTCTATTTTTATGGGACCATTAAAATTAATTATAATGTGATATTTTTACAAATCATGAGAAAATTATCTAATTTAGTTTTTGAGAAAATCAGCTTTCCACTGCCATCTACTAAATAATAATCACAGTTTTCTTTAATTTGATATGCCATATCTAATGTATACCAAAAAATGCCTAGTATAAGCAACAGTACTTATATTAATAAATTTTAGTTGTTTCATTGATCTATTTATTTATCTTTTCTGTATAGTGTTGATTAGTAATTCTTTATGATATGCTTTTCTATTAATTATTATAAATTGACATAATCATACATTTTTTATTACTCAGCCATAAAAAAGAAAGAACTCTTTTTGTTTCCTTGGATATTTGAAAGGATTTATGCACCCAAAGTTCATAGCAGCTTTATTTACAATAGTTAAGATATGGAAGAAACTTAAGTGTCCATCAACAGATGAATGGATAAAGAAGATTTGGTATATGTATACCACAGAATACTACTCAGCAATAAAAAAGAATGAAATTTTGCCATTTGCAACAATATAGATGGACCTAGAGGGCATTATGCTAAGTGAAATGAGTCAGACAGAGAAATACAAATACTGTCTGTTTTCACTCATATGTGAAATCTAAAAAATAAAACGAATGAGTATAACAAAACAGAAACAGATTCATAGATAGAGAAAAACTAGTGGTTATCAGTGGAGAGAGAGGTAGGGAGATGGGCACAATAGGAGAAGGAGATTAAGAGTACAAACTACTAGGTATAAAATAAATGAGAGACAAGAGTGTAATGTACAGCAAAGGGAATACAGCCTATATTTTATAATAATTTTAAATGGAGCATAAGTTATAAAAATATCAAATCACTCTGTTGTACACCTAAAACTAATGTAACATTGTAAATCAACTGTACTTTAATTAAAAAAAAAAGAAAGGGAATGAAATCTTGCCATTTGCAACAACATGGATGGACCTGGAGGGTATTATGTTTAATGAAATAAGTCAGATAGAGGCAGACAAGAACTGTATGCTTTCACTTATATGTAGAATCTAAAAAATGAAACAGACAGAAGAATATAGCAAAACAGAAACAGACTCACATAGAGAACAACTAGTGGTTGCCAGAGGTGAGGAGGGTAGGGGGATGGGTGAAATTGGTGAAGTGGACTAAGAGGTACAAACTACCTGTTATAAGATAAATAAGTCACAGAGATGTAATGTACAGCACAGGGAATATAGTCAATAATATTATAACAACTTTTCATGGTGTATAATCTATAAAAATATCACATCACTATGTTGTACACCTGAAACTAATATAATATTGCAAGTCAACTATAATTCAATACAAAGAAAATGCTTTGTTAATAACAAATAAGATTATATTTTTTGCTCATCAAATTTTTAAAACAAGGATATTTTCTGAGAAAAGATTTTAGATATGCTGTTACATCACTGTCATTAGCATCACTAATGTTATCTGTCTTTGGCCTGTATCAATCTTTAATTTTAATATGCACCTTAACTGATACAACATCATTGAAGCCACAAGAAATGTTTTCTTTTCCTTCTTTTCTGTCTACAGCTTTTATGCAGCCTTTTCTAGCAAATTATACTTAATCTATTATTCTTAATCTATAGAGTTTATTTATTTCCAAGCAGGGTATCTGTGACAGGTGTTCTGAAACCCTAACAAGTGAATGCATTCATTTAGATACAGCTCCTTCCTAATAACCTCAGTTGCCTGAGGTTGCCAACAGTCTAAATTGTAACTCCTATTCACTGGAAATGGCCTGAAACTTTTATCATCAAGCTAAGCTTGAGGGTTTCAGGGAATCAGCTAGATTGGTCAAGTACCATGCAATAATACACTAAAGGAGGCAGCTTCCAAGGACCACTAGGGTTAAAGGTAATTTTGTAAGAAGTTTCGATGCATACTGCAGTACTCACTCTTGTACCTGTGCCACACTGGACATCATTTGCCTGGTGCTGGCATGCCCTTTTGAAAAGATGTGAGAACTGCTTTAAAATGAAAACCATACACATTATCCAGTGGTAGAATGACTGCAATATAAGTTTAATATACTCAACTAAAAATCCCAGTCATGTCTCTTTCTTCCAAACTCTAGTTCATAATAACTGTCTACTAAATAAAGCATGCCTGGTAAACTAACATAATTATGTCAATCAATACCAATTACAAGAGAATAGAGACAATGGCATTTAGCATGGCACTAAGCATATATCAGTTGCATTTATTATAAGAATTCTAACAGGTATACACTGTTATCACCACCTCCCCATTTTTGAGGTGAGATAATGGAGGTTTAAGAGGTTAAATAATTTGTCATTGTCAACACACTAATATGTTGTGGATCTGACACTGGAATGCTAATCTATGTGACTCTAAGTACCAAGCACTGTATAAATATTCAGCCAAATACTTCAAAAGGGTGGCATTTAAATACCCTGTCTCTGAACTGAGTTTGATTTCAATCATCTCAGAAAAATAAATTTCAGAACCTTTTCTTAAATACCTCTTTCTTTCTCAATGGCCTTGACTAATGCTTTGCAATTTTAATATTCTTTCTGATATCTAATCCCAAGTGTTCCTGATGAATTTTAAACCTACTCCATTTTTAAGGTGTATCAAATAGATGCTTGCTAAAAAACATATGTCTATAAGTGGCTATAGCACAGCATAACTCGACCTCAAGTGAAAAAATATTCTGGAAAAGTGTGTTGAAATGAACACTGTTCCCCTTCCTTTTACATTTGCTAATAATGAACAATACAATCTCAGGACCACATTTTCAAAGATAACTCATCAAATTTGTAATTGTTTCATGAACAAATCCCTGCGGTCACATACAAGAGATGGTGCTTCAGAGGTCTTCTGGATTGTCAAAAGCTGAGAGTAAAAGAAAGATTAACTATATCAATGCTTGGAAGATCTAGTTTTATTTACAATAAAAATGGGCCATGATATTTGCAACCAGGGCAATTTATGGGAGAACTTACTGTCTTAATCAGTGTCATACGGGGAATCAGAAAAAGAAAATAAGGAAAATTTAGATTGGAATAAAGAAGCAGTCTAAAGTCATTGCCCAATAGTTTAATATGTCTACTGTTTTGTTGAAGCATAAGATATTAGAATATTTGAGTCATTGTAGAATATTTGTGTCATGGTGGATCATTACTCTGTTAAGAGTCACAAAGAGGTACGTTTCTGTGCGCATTTGGTCTCATGGTTGAATGCTTTGTGATCTTGGGAGTGCCATTGCTTTCCTTTTTTTCCATTAGTGTAATAATTTTTTGGCAAATGTGAATTCTTTTCTTTTTTAATGTCATCTTCCTCTATTCCATTCTTTTCCATTTTCAACACTGCCTTATGCTATTTCATTTATGACACATTGCTATGGCATCCTAACCTGTTTTAGTATTTCCAATCTCTTCCCATCCTTGGCTCTTTAAGCCAGTTTGAATCTTCCTAGAACCACATCATCAGTGGTTCTTTTGACCTCTGATCTGCTCTAGCCTTTACTTGATCTCTTCCTGGTTCCAAAACACCTGCCACCAAGACTCCTACTTTGGATACATTTGGATTTAGTATCTCCAGTGTATTCTCAATCATCAAATTTTTTCAACAAACTTTAACTTCACTTGTGACTCTGATTCCTCAGGTCCCTTGTTTCTTTCAACAGGAATCCCATACTCCTGGCTGAGTTCTAGAATACTGAGCTATAAAAATTAACTCCACATTCCAGCCAGATTGCCTCCAACACACATCCTTCCTGCAATATTCCCTATGCATTACCACTAGATTGAATCTCTTCTAAGTTCCACTTTTCACAAAACATTTTCCTACTAAAGTATTTTTCCATTACATTTCTCCAAATCTATTTGTTAATGCATTTTGTGTCAGTCGAGGTTCCACCAGAGAAACAGAACTAAATATATATTAAGAGATTTATTGCAAGGAATTGGTTAATGTGATTGTGGGGCTGGCTACATAAGTTAGAAATCTGAAATCAGCCATCAGGAAGGGGAGGCTGGAACTCTCAGGCAGGAGTTGAAGCTTCTATCCTGAGGCGGAATTTCTTCTTCTTCTGGGAAGCAGTAGTTCTGCTCTTAGGGTCTTTTAACAGATTAAATCAGGCCCGCTCAGATTATTTAGGACAACCTTCCTCACCTACAGTAAACTAATTATAAATTTTAATCACATCTAAAAAACATCTTCACAGCAACACGAAGATCAGTGTTTGATTGAATAACTGTGGACTATAGCCTGGTTGTTGGTACATAAAACAGACCATCACATACTCCAAATTGAATGAATGAATGAAAGCTATTTACTCACTAGCCTATTAATAATTGCAGAGAATAAGCCATTAAGACTGGGAGGAGAGAGGAATCTGGAGAAGCTAAAAATGACTAACTTTGGCCCAACACAGGAATACCAGTTTCTTGTCCAGTGGAATTTCTCTTCTCACACCAAAATAATCAGTTTATTATCTTCCTGGCATGGCCTACATACTTTGCCTCCTGATCCTTACTCAGTATCACAGCTCCGGAATACCTTCTAACGTGCAGTCTAAACTATAGCCTTCCTTCAAGGTCCCACTTAAGCCCTGCTTGCAGAATGAAGCTTGCTTAAATGGCAATTCACTCTGGACTTCCATAACAGGTAGGGTAGTTTTTTCCTTTTTTATTTTATTTTTTTTTTATTTTTTGACAGCTGCGGCACAGCATGTGGGATCTTAGTTCCCTGACCAGGGGTTGAACCCCTGTCCTCTGCATTGGAAGCGCAGAGCCTTAACCACTGGACCATCAGGGAAGTTCAGGTAAGGTTTACAGTACTAATTTATCATTTGCCGTCTATACCTTGTATCATTATTCATCTTCAGAACTCTTACCCCAGCTAGACTATAACAAGTCCATGTGCAATGTTGTGTCCCCTACATACATAATAGGTCAAAACTATTTATGACCACATTGGTACTTGTCAAGCAAAGAGAATTATTTCATAAACTAGTCTACTTCTGTTAAAAGATCATCCTGATGGCAAAGTGAGCAGGAATAGATGGAGAAATCAAAACATTCTCTGTAGTTCAGTGGAACTGCCTCTTGTTGTACAATGGAATCTATTTGGACTGCATCTGCTTTTGTTTCACCTCCTTTTTCAGTTCCTTTTTCCTTTCCTCTCCTTCTCACTGCATATACCCACCTCACCAAGGAGCTACACTAATATCTCTTGAGAAATGCATTGTCTGCAGTTCTCACCTAGCTTTTTCAGCTCTGTTGCACTGCCTGATGCTATGATTTAGCATGATTCATAATAGCAAGACTCAGCTAAGGTCCTGTCACCTCAGATTGCTTATGTGCCTTTTTAGATACATGCTTAATTCCTGTTATGTTGCTGGGAGTCATTCACAAGTGTGGGATTGAGGAATAATTCCCTGAAGGCATTACAAATGACATTTGCTTTTCAAATCTTCTTTTTTTTCTTTTGTTTAGTCATTCAGTGAAACACTGTGCTCAATATAAGTATCATGGATTCTAGGCTGTTAAAGCAGGAAAATGCTACTTACATCTTCTTATTATCCCTGCCAAGAAATGATGATCCTTGTGGTGTATTTCTTAGAATAGCCAGGCCCTAACTTACCACTAAGTCGTTTTACAATATTAAACTCAGCTATTTGTCTGAAACCTAGTATGTCTTCCACATTGAAAAATGTTACTAAATGTCAGTTAATTTCCTGAACTAGGCTAAAAGAATTCTCAAAGTAGACTTAATTCAGCGAATTAGGCCCAGTATGTTATAAATAATTTGAGGGTTTTTTCCAGTAAACTCTATTAAAAATGTAGCCATTCTAGGGCAGGAATGGAGACACAGATGTAGAGTACAAATGTGTGGACACAGGGTAGGAAGAGGAGAGTGGGATGAATTGAAAGATTAGGTCTGACATAAATACACTACCATTTGTAAAATAGATAGCTAGTGGGAACCTGTGGTACAGCACAGGGAGCTCAGCTCAGTGCTCTGTGATGACCTAGATGGGCAGGATGGGGGGGATGGGAGGGAGGTCCAAGAGGGAGGAGATATATGTATACATATAGCTGATTCACTTCGTTGTACAGCAGAAACTAACACAACATTGTAAAGCAATTATACTACAATAAAAAAAAGATTTAAAAAATAAAATAGAGTTAAAAAATGTAACCATTATTTCTAGTACAAGTTTCACTTTGGAACACTGGGAACTTACCTTCCTTAATAAGGAAAGCACTGGATCGCAATGTGGACATTTTGTAGTTATAGATTTCATCCACTGAATGTTTATATGAAACATGGACACAATCCACATATTTTCTAAATGATAAATTAATGAATAAGCAGATATCCTTCTCCTATGTACTATGAGAGAGGGAAAACATTAATAATCACCTCTCTTGATATGAAGCAGCAAGAACCACAGAGAATGTTGGGTCACATCCTCTCATGGAAAACTGCCCTTTTGCTAAAATAAATTTTTAAAAACTCTAACCTTCCCTTGACATTGTATGGATAAACTCGCCTCCAAATCAGGCAATTAAAGATCAGGTGCTGGTGTGATGGAAGCTGTCTATGTTTAAAGTTTGTTCAAATTAAGACTAGCATTAAAGATTCTACCAGAAGAGTTGACCCTGTCTGTCCTTCCAAAAATCTCAGATCTCTTCTGTTCCCTTTTTAGAAGACTTGAGTAAAAAATGCAGAGCACTTAAAAATACAGCTGGAGAAAGAAGATAGAGAAAACAAGAGAAAGCTTCCTTCTGGTGCAAGGGGAGGGAAATGCCTGCCTTTTACATATAAAACCTTGAGACTAATTACATTAAAGGCATATTCAGTAATATCATTTAAAAAATTTTCAAGGATTCTTATGAGTAATTTAAATATATACCTTTTAACCTACACCTCATGTTCCATTATACATAATTATTCTACTTGCTTATTATACACTTTAAATTACAAGGATTAATCATACACATAGCATAATTAAATTGTGAAAAAGGATTAATCATCATTATATTATTGTTTAATTAGACTACATATTTCATTTTAACTAGAAAATGCAAAGCGCTTTAACTCATAGGCTAACCACATTGTTATATGGATAATTAGCCTGGATTTTATTATAGGTAAAGAAAAATAAGGTCCAGGATAAATGACTTATCCAAGGTGAAACAAGAATATGTCCTGTCCTTGGTCTGAACCTAAAATAGCTTAGAATTGAGAACTTTCAGCCATTTTTCAGAAAACCAAACCAAAGAAAAACAAAAAGTTTTTCTCTTTAATGAATTATATCTTGACCCTTAAAGAATATGTGCTCTTCTCGCCCAGAATCATATGGTTCATATAGGGTTTCTGAGAACATGGCCACTGAGTGTGTCAGTTAACCACCTATTGGCAGTAAGTCTGGCTTACACAGCTGTCACAGTCCCAGCCTCTGACCCTATACAGTTCCACCACAACATGGAATAGCCCCAGGGTGTCTTACTTCTTAAATGGCCTCCAGACAGATATTGTCACCAGATGGCAGTACCAGAGACTTGTGATCCAGGACATAAATATACCACCTTTTCTTTTTTATTATAATACCTATTTATAATACTAAATGAACAGAGAGAAACAAAAAAGTACTGGTGGGAATTATTTTAAATCACAAGGCAGGTTTTTCTGCTAGGTAAAGAAGTAGTTAAATTCCTTCTTGAGAATGCTACTCAGCCATAAAAAAGAATAAAATAATGCCTTTTGCAGCAACATGGATGGACCTAGAGATTATCATACTAAATGAAGGAAGTCAGAAAGAGGAAGACAAATACCATAATATCACTTATATTTGGAATCTAAAATATGACCCAGATGAACTTATCTACTAAACAGACTCACAGACATAGAGAACAGACTTGTGGTTACCAAGGAGGAGGGGTTGGGGGAGGGATGGATTGAGTTTGGGATTAGCAGATACAAACAATTATATATAGAATGGATAAACAACAAGGGCCTACTGTATAGCACAGGGAAGTATATTCAATATCCTGTAATAAGCCATAATTGAAAAGAATATAAAAATATATATATATGTAAACTGAATCACTTTGCCATACAGCAGAAATTAACACAACCTTGTTAATCAACTATACTTCAATAACATAAATTTTAAAAAATTCCTTCTTGAGTAAATTGCATCTGGTTTAGTTAAGTCCATTGATGGATCTTTTGATTATTGAAAAAATTAAGACTCAAGCCTTAACCAGGAAAATACAGGAAACAAGTAAATGAACATCAACAACAACAACAAACTTGGTCTCTGTTTCAATCTCTTGTATGAGGTGACATTCATAATTCCTGAGAGAGAAAGTCTTATTGCTCAAGATTAGACCATAATACTGCCCATCATACAAGTTAATTGTGAGGAAGGGAAGACAGTTTATAGGAGATATTTGGCTGAAGAAGTTTGCAGGAACTCCTCTAGTTTCTGTTAAGTGTAGGTAGAGCACCTGGATTAATTTCCCCAACAAAACACCAATGAGTGTAAAACATTCCTAAAGTAGATTAGAAAGTTGTTAGAAAGGGGAAATAGATGCTGAGCAGCAAAAAGTAAAAATAAAAATAGACTCCAGCACAGAGTCTAATCAACACACTGAGATGTTTTAAAAAATGCTTTGGTACCTGAATAAGGTAACCATAATTTAAAAATTTTTACCTTTATATTTTAAGTGTGTGTGTGTGCATGTGTGTTCTTTATATCAAAATCTACAAGTTGGAAAGATACAGCCAAGTTATTCCTCACAGTTCCTCTTTCTTGATAAAGAAACATGAGAAAATCCAGCTAATATATTTTTATTTGAAGAGAAATTGTAAAAACCAAGGATCATATATAAAGCAAACGAACATGCTTGTAATTATTTTTCTGGTAAAAGTTTCAAATAACAAATTTCCTAAAGTGGGTATTTTTTTTTAATATAATAAATATCTTTAGTATACACACATGCTTTCACAATCTGTCCCTTTTAGATTCTTGACTGTACACACCAGACCCAGGAAATAATCCTTCTATTTGATGTTTCTGGATCCGGCATCTAACTGCAGATACCATGGTTACAATGCCTAGTGTTGGGCATGAAACTGTACGCTTTAAAATGCAGCAAATTGATATACTGTTTTTTTAGGACACTCAGCCAGATCTGCACCAGATCACATATTTGTTTATGAAGAAATGGTTCTCTGTAAGGTAAGGTGATGTAGACCACTAATTATAGATGGAAGTCAGGAGATAAGGAAAAGATGATTATTTATATAACCCAGTTCCTTACCACAATGCTGTACAGGAAAAGAGCTAATAAAACCTCTCTGATAACTTTGAACCCAAGAGGTAATTTACATTTTATTAAGTGGAGGAGATTTGAAATTGTTTGTTGCAGAAGATTAAAAAGAGGGGAAATAAAGAGAGAGAAAGAGACTGAAGCTTGAATTAAAAATGAGATTCATGATTTTCCTTTTGATCCACAGAATAGCAACTGTCTGTACTGCATTATAACTTCATATGATTTCCCATCAGGTTGTCTGAAAATTGACTCTTTAAATGTGATGATGCTGAAAAAATGGTGTCTAAAAAAAAAGATTTTTTTTAACATTATGTCTCCTGCAAAATTTTACTAATGAGATACACAATAAAATTATATCACTCATGCATTATTTAACATCATACCCCCCGGATTTCCATCTCTTGATTTTAGATGACTCACATGCCTGGAAACAGAATAGCCCCAGGCATTTTAGGTTTTGAATATAAATCACCTATATAACTTAAGAATGTTATTTTAAATAAAATACCCAATGCTCTGCCTTGATTATATATGAAAGAGAATATGTATTTTTGCATAATTATAACTTCATTTGCATATTGCAGCATTTCATTTTTATTGAGTGCCCATTGGTACAAGGTGCCATGATAGAGATGTATGATATTGTTTAATTTAATTAAAAATCATTATTCCTAGCATATTCCACACTTCCCATGCAGGCAATTGACAGAAGTACTTTGGTAAATTGCTGGCATAAATTATTTACAGAGATAAGATATCCATTTTACATTCAAAATGACACAAGACTGATATTTGAGTTGCAGAGGGGAACATACATGTATGTGCCCAAACCATGTATTTGAATAAGGAGGTTTATACAGTGGTGTGCTGGTGTCAGCTTATTTTGGCTCAGGAGAACCGTTGTAAGCATCTCTTTTCAAATCCATGTTCAATAATGTCATGTTGCTGGCTTGAAACTGGCCATAGTGGAAATATTTACACCAGAGAAATTGTAAACGCAGCAAACCAGTGGTTTTTATTTTGTTTTGTTGTTTTCAGAGAGCCAGTTGTTAAACATCTACCAGTACACCACTGGATTCATGCAATGTTTCAGAATTACACATGCAAATAAAGTGTTGTCTTGAAAGAGCAACAATCTCTTTGAAAGATTTTTAATGTTGTAGTAAATGTATTAAAATAATAGTCGCACGTATATTATATTTAGCGTTTACTTTAAAATAATCCAAACTTCACAAAAAATGAGTTGGTGGGAGGATAGGGAATAGATAAAACAAAACTAGTAAAAATATTTACATTTTTTAAATTGGGGGATTGGTATATAGGTTTCTTTTGCATTTTTATATTTGTGAAGGTTTCCATAAAGTGATGTTAAAAATAAGTATCAACAGCAAATCTACATATACATATATATTCTCTTACATGTGCATGTATGTATATATACTTACATTTGTCATGAAATATATATATATATGAATTCACAGATAAGTATCATATTCTTAAAAATAAAGACCATATGAACATACACAGCTTTTGTTCTATAGACATTCAATTATTTTCTTAGTATGTTTCTGTATCATGAAGTTATGGTTTGTAATTTAATTATGAAAAAATTTTTAATTAACCTCAAATATTTCCCTTAACTGTGAGTCTAGCTTCATCAGGGCATGAAAAGAAGTAAGGTACCAAATTATCTTCTTAAGTAAATTTATGACAAAGTCACAAATGATATAATGTAATATATCTTAACAGAGGTACTGATGGCTTGTGAGATTCAGGTCCCTTGCATATTATTGAGCCTAGACATTTTATTTTGTAAATGAATAAACAAAAACAAAAACAAAAAAAGGACAAGGGACTTTTTCAAAGTTAGTTAACCAAGTTCTTTCTACCCAAATGCCAAAGTCAACATCACCTAGGAACTTGTAGGAAATTCTGAATCTCAGCTTCTACCCCAGGACTACTGTAGGAGAAACTGTAGTTTAACAAGACCCCCAGGTGATCTATATACATTTAATAAAAATTGAGAAGCACCAAACTAGGCTGTAACAAATTCTGACAGTTTGTCTGATTCCCCCTCCTCATTACACTCCACTCCCTAGCAAGTGGATGAACTTCTTTTTGCTAATCGTAACAACAGGAAATAATTTTCCTCATTCCATTTGCATTTTCCTCCTCATTCCATTTGCATTTTCCCTTGTCGAGGTTATGCTTGTGTCTACACATGCACACACTACAGAGGCACCAAAAGATTTCTTACAGGTTTTGCCTCCTTCCTTCAATCTTGGATTTGTCATTTCATTAAATGAAAATGTTGATATTCTGAAATTCTGTAAAAGTTATCAGACACAAGAAGAATTAGCAAGAGGTACAGCAGTGATCTATGATGATGACGATAAAGATATCTGTATTCTGTATGACAGAGAGTCATATAAATTCATGAAGATTCATAGAGGAATGAGTTTGAGAAGGACTGAAAATGCTGTGCTAATAGCTCTAGACTTCCCTTAAATGAGTGTATAACCTTTCCTCGGACATCAATAGCACTTTATTTGAAGAAAAGTTGCATGTAGATTGCACATGGCATCAAGAACAGCACAACTTCTCAGAGAGCCTCTGTGGTCATGCAGATGGGCAGGAGCTGCCACAGGTTAAACCAATTACCCTACACTAAACTTAATTGAAGAATAATTTATAGAAGCCAAGAAATGTTAATTGAACAATGAATTACTTAGACTGAAGTTAAAATACATGCAGATTGATCGCTAGAAAGCAAACAAAAGATTGAAAAGAGCTTAGGAGGACTTGAGTACCTTGAAACTTAAAGCCACTAAAAATAAACTTCACGATGGTAGGATGATCAAAACATTGGAGCAAGAAAGAGAAGGAGGTTGTCAAATTCTAGAGCATGACCTGGCTAGCAATCAGTGTTTGTGTTTATGTTCAATTTGTTCATGAAAGTAAGGTATTGGACTAGGAAAATTCTAATGTATTTTTAAACAGTGTTCTTTAAATATTATTTTCCCCCTTAGACATGCTTACCCCCAAGAAATTAAGACAGCTATCATTACAGTGTTTGGAATACACTGGTGTGGTGAGCATTAGTTAATCACCTACACACCGCAAGAAGCCATTCAGGCTACATTTGAAGGGATGGTTGGTGAGAGATAGGAGTCATGCCTGGTCATCAGGTGAACAGAAATTGGTACAGAATTAAACACAAATCTGAGTGCAATGCCAGAAAAGAGTTCTGGTCAAATAGTGTTAGTGCAATTAATGTTAGTGCAAATAGTGTTAGTGTTTGTGCGACAGTGTTCAGAGAAGAAAAGTGAATAAAACAACACTCAACTGAGTTAGGATCTGCCATCATACCTGTATGTCATTGAAAATACAATTCTTTTATCTAACAGGCATCTTTATTGCTTTTTGAAAGCAGAGAATTATTTAGAAACTTTAAGTTTTATTTATCTTTAAAGTAATGTGATATGATTTGTTCACCATTTTCTAGTTCTCTAACTCTCCAAATTCTATGGTTTCTGGTAAAATCATCTGAGCCTTACTCAGTCTTTAACTGATGTTAGAGGGAAGATTTGCAGAACATTGATTTTCCCTGGGAGAGAGCAGGGAATAGTAGAGAGGGCTCGGTGGTCAGACAAAATTCTGGCTCTGCCACTTCTTAGCTACTAACCACAAGCAATGGCTACCTCTAATCTTCAGCTTCCTCATACACTTTGCATCTCAGATTATCCTTCATCAGTTTGTTGTGGAGTTTAAATGAGGTAATAAAAATGGACTGTTTTGAGGGAATTCCCTGGTGGTCCAGTGGTTAGGACTCCATGCTTCTACTGCAGGGGGCATGGGTTCGATCCCTGGTTGGGAAACTAAGATCCTACAAGCCACGCTGCATGACCAAAAAATAAAAAAATAAATTTTAAAAAGTAGACTGTTTTGTACAATGCCTGGCACATGAAAGGAGAAAAACAGTGGGAGCTCTTTTCTCCCTTTTCTCCATCTGTGATGGAAGATTTCTTCAAACACAAATCACCCAGAACTGGCTAAACTAGATAATTTATGGGAAAACAATAACTTCCTCCATTCTGAATAATTTACTACTATGAATTACTGAGAGGGTGTCACTATTACCCCTTAGCTAACTATTCCCAAACAGAAGAGGACATATGTTACTCCCATTAAAAAACAAACAAACAAAAAGTTAAAAAAGGAAATTCAGGTAAAACAAAATGTAAAAGAAACAAAAGCCAAAATCGCAGAAAGTGTAGTTTTTAATTGCATGGTTTTCTTAAATGTTCAGGATTTGGTTTCTCCCTCCCATCCCCCAACACTCCCCCCACCCCACCACCGTATTTGTCAGTAAGGTTGGCCTCAGTTTAGTGACAGCTCTTACTCTGGGATGTGATGACCTTATTTTTGTGGAAAATTGCTTTGACTTTTCGTAAGGTAATAGCCATTCTAGCGTAAACATACACTGTAATTTGTTTTTCGCTTTTGTTTTGCCAGGAGAGGTTGTGCATGCTTTCAGAAAGCATCTTTCCCTCTCACTTCTTGTTTTTCCTGAGAGATCCAACTGGCAGTGTTATTTTATGGATTACTTTATGCTTTGTGATTTTTCCGTGATTGACTTCTTGCACTTAAGCTAAAGGAATTCACTGATGTTAACTGAGGTGGTTTCATTTCTATGAAAGCTCAAGCTTTAACTAGGCAAATCTGAGATTGATAAAGATGCTTCAGATTCTATACTGCATCTGGATATGCATAGAATTTTACAGCAAGGGGTTTGGAAAATAGCTAGGAAAAGTCGAATAGGTACACATTTGTTAACATCATTCTTCAGCTCACTTTATATTTCCAGAGTTTATTAAGTATACATTTCTTGACCCTTAAGAATAATAATGAATTGACTGTTTGTGCTGCAGTTGCCTCATTCTAACCTAGAAGATTTAAATCAGATGAGGAAATGACTTAGTAAACGTAAAAGCTTTTGCCAAATGTAAAGTGTCTTTAAATGTATACTACCCAACCTCCACACTGGCCCCAGTAATCCCTGTCTCCTGGTATCCATGCCCCTGTATAGTGTGTGTCCATATTAAATAAGACTGTTCTGTTTAACCTACAGGATGTTATGGAAATGAAGGTGTGTGATTTCCAGGGTTAAACTATAAAAAATATCACAGCTTATGCCTTGTTCTCTTTGGGATCATTTGCTCTAGGAGAAGCCAGCTTCTAAGATGTGAACACATACATGTGGTTCTAAGAATAGATCCAGACATCTTGATTGTAACTTCATAAGAGACTTTGAGCCAGAACTACCCAGCTAAGCCAATTCCAAATGTATGGTCCACAGAAACTGTCCAAGACAATATCTCTATTTTGGGGGGGGCAATTTATTATGTAACTATATTTAACAAATGGAGAATGGTGGTTCACTCATTTATTCCTCCAATGTTTATAAAATGGCATCTACCAAGCACTGTACTAGAAAGTCAGACACAATGATAAAGAAGCATGCAATTCACTGAGAAAGAAATAATGTAAAAATAAAATTAAAAAAATGCTTTTCTTGGCATATTGAATTATAACCACTTTAACTGTTAAAGCCCCATTGCCGTAACTCTTGTAGAAGGAAAGACATTTCCCTCAGCAACCTGAATAACTACATTGTGATTATTAAAACTTTCATTTTATTTCAAAATGTGTCCAGGCTAACTAATTAATTTGACCAAAAACATGTCTCATGAACCAGAGTCAAGTGCACAATCCTTGGCCAGAGGGTTTTCCATTCCATGGGGCTCATATTGGAGCTCCTTACCTTGGCTTCCCTCTTCATCAGAGACAGACCAAGAGATGGTATCAAAATTTATTCCATTAGCAGGAAGAGGAAAACTAAATGCAAACAAAGAAAACACAGAGAGCAGGAGAGACCTTCAAGATGGCAGAAGAGTAAGACATGGAGATCACCTACCTCCCCACAAATACATCAGAAATACATCTACATGTGGAACAACTCTTACAGAACACCTACTGAATGCTGGCAGAAGACGTCAGACTTCCCAAAAGGCAAGAAACTCCCCACGTACCTGGGTAGGGCAAAAGAAAAAAGAGAAAACAGAGACAAAAGAATAGGGACAGAACCTGCATCTCTGGGAGGGAGCTATGAAGGAGGAAAAGTTTCCACACGCTAGGAAGCCCCTTCACGGGCGGAGACTGTGGGTGGCGGAGGGGGAAACTTCAGAGCCACGGAGGACAGCACAGCAACAGGGGTGCAGAGGGCAAGGTGGAGAGATTCCTGCACAGAGGATAGGTGCTGAACAGCATTCACCAGCCTGAGAGGCTTGTCTGCTCACCCACCAGGGCCGGGGAGGGCTGGGAGCTGAGGCTTGGGCTTTTGGAGGTCAGATCCCAGGTAGAGGACTGGGGTTGGCTGCATGAACACAACCTGAGGGGGCTAGCGTGCCACAGCTAGCCAGGAGGGAGTGTGGGAAAAAAGTCTGGACCTGCTGAAGAGGCAAGAGACCATTGTTTCGGGGTCCTCAAGGAGAGGAGATTCAGAGCACCACCTAAACAAGCTCCAGAGATGGTCGTGAGCCACAGCTAACAGCGTGGACACCAGAGACAGGCATGAAACATTAAGGCTGCTGCTGCAGCAACCAAGAAGCCTGTGTGCAAGCACAGGTCACTATCCACACCTCCCCTCCTGGCAGCCTGTGCAGCCCGCCACTGCCAGGGTCCCGTGATCCAGGGACAACTTCCCCGGGAGAACACATGGTGCGCCTAAGGCTGTTGCAACGTCATGCCGGCCTCTGCTGCCACAGGCTTACCCCACATTCCATACCCCTCCCTCCCTCCCAGCCTGAGTGAGCCAGAGCCCCCTAATCAGCTGCTCCTTTAATGCTGTCCTGGCTGAGCAAAGAACAGACGCCCTCTGGCGAGCAACATGCCAAGGCAAGGCCAAATCTAAAGCTGAAACCCAGGAGCTGTGCAAACAAAGAAGAGAAAGGGAAATTTCTCCCAGCAGCCTCAGGAGCAGTGGATTAAATCCCCACAATCAACTTGATGTACCCTGCATCTCTGTAATACCTGAATAGACAACGAATCATCCCAAAACTGAGGCAGTAGAATTTGGGAGCAACTGAAGACTTGGGGTTTCCTTTCTGCATCTAATTTGTTTTTGGTTTTATGTTTATCTTAGTTTAGCATTTAGAGTTTATTATCATTGATAAATTTGTTTATTGATGTGGTTGCTCTCTTCCTTTTTTCTTTATATATGGGTGTATATTTCTTTTCATTTTTCTCTTTTTGTGAGCATGTATGTGTATGCTTCTTTGTGTGATGTTGTCTGTGTAGCTTTACTTTTACCATTTGTCCTACGGTTCTGTCTGTCGTTTTTTTTTTTTTTTTTTTTTTTTTAAGTATAGTTTTTAGTGCTGGTTATCACTGGTGGACTTGTTTTTTGGTTTGGTTGCTCTCTTCTTTCTTTCTTATTCCTTTTTTTTCTTTTTTATTACTAATTAATTTTTTTTATTTCTAACATTTTTTTATTATTTTTTATTTCAATAATTTTACTTTATTTTATTTTTCTTTCCTTCTTTCTTTTTTTCTCCTTTTTCTTCTGAGCCGTGTGGCTGACAGGGACTTGGGGCTCCAGCCGGGTGTCAGGCCTGTACCTCTGAGGTGGGAGAGCCGAGTTCAGGACATTGGTCCACCAGAGACCTCCCAGCTCCACATAATTTCAAATGGCGAACTCTCTCCCAGACATATCCATCTCAACGCTAAGGCCCAGCTCCACTCAACGATCAGCAAGCTACACTGTTAGACACCCTATGCCAAAAACCAAGCAAGACAGGAACACAACCCCACCCATTAGCAGAGAGGCTGCCTAAAATCATAATAAGGTCACAGACACCCCAAAACACACCACCGGACTCTGTCCTGCCCTCCAGAAAGACAAGATCCAGCCTCATCCACCAGAACGCAGGCACCAGTCACCTCCAACAGGAAGCCTACACAACCCACTGAACCAACATTAACCACTGGGGGTAGACACCAAAAACAATGGGAACTACAAACCTGCAACCTGTGAAAAGGGGATCCCAAACACAGTAAGTTAAGCAAATTGAGAAGACAGAGAAACACAGAACAGATGAAGGGGCAAGGTAAAAATCAACCAGACCAAACGAATGTAGAGGAAATATGCAGTCTACCTGAAAACGAAATCAGAGTAATGTAAAGTTGATCCAAAATCTTGGAAATACAATGGAAAAATAAAAGAAACGTTTAACAAGGACCTAGAAGAAATAAAGAGGAAACAAACAATGATGAACAACAAAATAAATGAAATTAAAAATTCTGTAGAAGTAATCAATAGCAGAATAACTGAGGCAGAAGAACAGATAAGTGACCTGGAAGATGAAATAGTGGAAATAACTACCGCAGAGCAGAATAAAGAAAAAAGAATGAAAAGAATTGAGGACAGTCTCAGAGACTTCTGGGACAACATTAAATGCACCAACATTTGAATTATAGGGGTCCCAGAAGAAGAAGAGAAAAAGAAAGGGACTGAGAAAATATTTGAAGAGATTATAGTTGAAAACTTCCCTAATATGGGAAAGGAAAAAGTCAAGTCAAGGAAGTACAGAGAGTCCTTACAGGTTAAAACCAAGGAGAAACATGCAAAGACACATATTAATCAAACTATCAAAAATTAAATACAAAGAAAAAATATTAAAAGCACAAGGGAAAAACAACAAATAACATACAAGGGAAACCCCATAAGGTTAACAGCTGACCTTTCAGGAGAAACTCTGCAAGACAGAAGGAGTGGCAGGACATATTTAAAGTGATGAAAGGGGAAAACCTACAACCAAGATTATTTTATCCAGCAAGGATCATATTCAGATTTGATGGAGAAATTAAAACTTGTACAGACAAGCAAAAGCTAAGAGAATTCAACACCACCAAACCAGATTTACAACAAATGCTAAACGAACTTCTCTAGGTAGGAAACACAGAGAAGGAAAAGACCTACACGGACAAACCCAAAACAATTAAGAAAATGGTAATAGGAACATACATATTGATAACTACCTTAAATGTAAATGGATTAAATGGTCCAACCAAAAGACATAGACTAGCTGAATGTCTACAAAAACAAGATCCGTATATATGCTGTCTACAAGAGACCCACTTCAGACCTAGGGACATATACAGACTGATTATGAGGGGATGGAAAAAGATATTCAACACAAATGGATATCAAAAGAAAGGTGGAGTAGCAATTCTCATATCAGACAAAAAACACTTTAAAATAAAGACTATTATAAGAGACAAAGAAGGACACTACATAATGATCAAGGAATCAATCCAAGAAGAAGATATAGCAATTGTAAATAATTATGCACCCAACATAGGAGCACCTCAGTACATAAGGCAAATACTAACAGCCATAAAAGGGGAAATCGACAGTAACACAATCATAGTAGGGGACATTAACACACCAATTTCGACAATGGACAGATCCTCCAAAATGAAAATAATAAGAAAACACAAGCTTTAAATGATAAATTAAACAAGATGGACTTAGTTGATATTTATAGGACATTCAATGCAGAAACAACTGAATACACTTTCGTCTCAAATGCTCATGGAACATTCTCCAGGATAGATCATATCTTGGGTCACAAATCAAGCCCTCATAAATTTAAGAAAATTGAAATCATATCAAGTATCTTTCCTGACCCCAACACTGTGAGACTAGACATCAATTATACAGAAAAATCTGTAAAAAATACAAACACATGGAGGCTAAAAAATACACTACTAAATAACAAAGAGATCACTTAAGAAATCAAAAAGGATATCAAAAAATACCTAGAAACAAATGACAAAGAAAACATGACAACTCAAAACCGATGGGATGCAGCAAAAGCACTGCTAAGAGGGAAGTTTATAGCCATACAATGCTACCTAAAGAAACAAGAAACATCTCAAATAAACAACCTAACCTTACACCTAAAGAAATTAGAGAAAGAAGAACTAAAAAAACCCAAAGTTAGCAGAGGGAAAGAAATCATAAAAATCAGATCAGAAATAAATGAAAAAGAAATGAAGGAAACAATAGCAAAGATCAATAAAAGTAAAAACTGGTTCTCTGAAGAGATATACAAATTGATAAGCCATTAGCCAGACTCATCAATGAAAAAAGGGACCAGACTAAAATCAATAGATTTAGAAATGAAAAAGGAGAAGTAACAACTGACACTGCAGAAATACAAAGGATCATGAGAGATTATTACAAGCAACTATATGCCAATAAAATAGACAACCTGGAAGAAATGGACAAATTCTTAGAAAAGCACAACCTTCTGAGACTGAACCAGGAAGAAATAGAAAATATAAACAGACCAGACACAAGCACTGAAATTGAGACTGTGAATAAAAATCTTCCAACAAACAAAAGCCCAGGACCAGATGGCTTCACAGGTCAATTCTATCAAACATTTAGAGAAGAGCTAACACCTATCCTTCTCAACCTCTTCCGAAATATAGCAGAGGGAGGAACACTCCCAAACTCATTCTACAAGGCCACCATCACCCTGATACCAAAACCAGACAAAGATGTCACAAAGAAAGAAAACTACAGGCCAATATCACTGATGAACATAGGTGCAAAAATCCTCAACAAAATACTAGCAAACAAAATCCAACAGCACATTAAAAGGATCATACACCATGATCAAGTGGGGTTTATCCCAGGAACACAAGGAGTCTTCAATATACGCAAATCACTCAATGTGATATACCATAATAACAAATTGAAGGAGAAAAGCCATATAATCATCTCAATAGATGCAGAAAAATCTTTCAACAAAATTCAACACCCATTTATGATAAAAACCCTCCAGAAAGTAGGCATAGAGGGAACTTACTTCAACATAATAAAGGTCATATGTGACAAACCAACTCCCAACCTCGTTCTCATTGGTGAAAAACTGAAATCATTTCCACTAAGATCAGGAACAAGACAAAGTTGTCCACTCTCACCAGTATTATGCAACATAGTTTTAGAAGTTTTAGCCATGGCAATCAGAGAAGAAAAAGAAATAAAAGGAATCCAAATTGGAAAAGAAGAAGTAAAGCTGTCACTGTCTGCAGATGACATGATACTATACATAGAGAATCCTAAAGATGCTACCAGGAAACTGCTAGGGCTAATCAATGAATTTGGTAAAGTATCAGGATACAAAATTAATGCACAGAAATCTCTTGCATTCCTATACACTAATGATGAAAACTCTGAAAGAGAAATTAAGGAAACACTCCCATTTACCACTGTAACAAAAGGAATAAAATATCTAGGAATAAACCTGCCTAAGGAGACAAAAGACCTGTATGCAGAAAACTATAAGACACTGATGAAGGAAATTCAGAATGATACAAACAGATGGAGAGATATACCATGTCCTTAGATTGGAAGAATCAACATTGTGAAAATGACTATACTACCCAAAGCAATCTACAGATTCAATGCAATCCCTATCAAATTACCAATGGCATTTTTCCCAGATCTAAAATAAAAAATTTCACAATTTGTATGGAAACACACAAGTCCCCGAATAGCCAAAGCAATTTTGAGAAAGAAAAATGGAGCTAGAGGAATCAGACTCCCTGACTTCAGACTATACTACAAAGCTACATTAGTCAAGACAGCATGGTACTGTCACAAAAGCAGAAATACATAACAATGGAACAGGATAGAAAACCCTGAGATAAACCCATGCACATATGGTCATCTTATCTTTGATAAAGGGGGCAAGAATATACAATGGAGAAAAGACAGCATCTTCAATAAGTAGTGCTGGGAAAACTGGACAGCTTCATGTAAAAGAATGAAATTAGAAGACTTCCTAACACCAAACACAAAAATAAACTCAAAATGGATTAAAGACCAAAATGTAATGCCAGACACTATAAAAATCTTAGAGGAAAACATAGGCAGAACACTCTATGACATTAATCACAACAAGATCCTTTTTGATCCACCTCCTAGAGAAATGGAAATAAAAACACATATAAACAAATGGGACCTAATGAAACTTAAATGCTTTTGCCCAGCAAAGGAAACCATACACAAGATGAAAAGACCACCCTCAGAATGGGAGAAAATATTTGCAAATGAAGCAGCTGACAAAGGATTAATCTCAAAAATTTACAAGCAGCTCATGCAACTCAATATCAAAAAAACAAACAATGCAATCCAAAAATGGGCAGAAGACCTAAATAGCACTTCTCCAAAGAAGATATACAGATTGTCAACAAACACATGAAAGGATGCTCAACATCACTAATCATTAGAGAAATGCAAATTAAAACTGCAATGAGGTATCACCTCACATCAGTCAGAATGGCCATCATCAAAAAATCTATCAACAATAAATGCTGGAGAGGGTGTGGAGCAAAGGGAACCCTCTTGCACTGTTGATGGGAATGTAAACTGATACAGCCACTATGGACAACAGTATGGAGGTTCATTAAAAAACTAAAAATAGAACTACCATACGACCCAGCAATCCCACTACTGGGCATATACCCTGAGAAAACCATAATTCAAAAATGGTCATGTACCACAATGTTCACTGCAGTTCTATTTTCAATAGCCAGGACATGGAAGCAACCTAAGTGTCCATCGACAGATGAATGGATAAAGAAGTTGTGATACATATATACAATGGAATATTACTCAGCCATAAAAGAAATGAAGCTGAGTTATTTGTAGTGACGTGGATGGACTTAGAGTCTGTCATACAGAGTGAAGTAAGTTAGAAAGAGAAAAATACTGTATTCTAACACATATATGGAATCTAAAAAAAAAAAAATGGTTCTGAAGAACCTAGGTGCAGGACAGGAATAAAGATGCAAACATAGAGAATGGACTTGAGGACACGGGGACAGGGAAGGGTAAGCTGGGACGAAGTGAAAGAGTGACATGGACATATATACATTACCAAATGTAAAATACATAGCTAGTGGGAAGCAGCCACATAGCACAAGGAGATTAACTTGGTGCTTTGTGACCACCTAGAGGGGTGGGATAGGGAGGTTGTTAGGGAGACACAAGAGGGAGGAGATATGGGGATAGATGTATATGTAAAGCTGTTTCACTTGTTATAAAGCAGAAACTAACACATCATTGTAAAGCAATTATACTCTAATAAAGATGTTAAAAAAAAGGAAGAAAAGAATATACAGAGAGCAAACCAACCCATGATTATATATATATGATGAACATCTTACTAAATTTTGAAACCACCTATAGCCAAGTTAAAATACATAAACCTCTGTGAGTTTCAAGAATTAGCCAGATTTGTGCTCACAAACATCACATTGATCAGTGGCCTAAACAATGCATTTTATAGATTTAGCAGAAGTTGCAGAGAAAGCAGCATACCCTCAGTCCCAGCACTTGTTAATTCAAGAAGCAGAAATATAACACAGAATTTCAATGCAGATGATTTTCCCAACTCCTTAAGTGGTTTCTCTGGCAGTTTAAGAATCACAAGTAACAGAAACATGGCTGAGCTCACTGCTCTGTAAATTCTAATTTATGTTGATGCCGTCCTTTTGTTCCCTTAGTGTCAAATGTCTACTTGATACACAATATACCAGAGAGTAAAATAATTCCTCTCTTAGCCCACAAAAAGAGATAATCATACAAATTTGACAATGTTACTTCAGAAAGCTGTGGAACAGTCCTTCAAAACTACACTTTTGAGAGCATGAAGAACAGCAATCTTACCACAGGGCAATAAGGCTCTAAAGTACAACTTTTCAAACAACAGTGGTTCCCACATTTAGAGTCAATAAAACCAAGATCTTGTAAAGCTACTGAAAATGAGGCACTGGAACTGGGTGTTCTTTGATATTCAAAACTTTTTCACAGGATAAACTGACAGAGTCTGACAACAGCACCTGTCAGAGTTTATACCATTTGATATTGCTGGGAAGGTAAGATCTCAAAGCTGGGAATAGCCAGCTTTCATGTCCTTGTTTCATAACAAAATTTTAGGCTATGGCATAGTGTCAAAATGAATTTTGTGATGTTCGGGATTGTTTATTCACAGACGGTACTATCCACACTTTCTTAGATTTCAAATTAATATTCAATATGTTAAAGACACAAATATGGAAATATGACTTTCTTCCTAATTTCAATGTACAGATAATGTTATTCCCACTTATTAATCTAATAAAGAAAGACATCAATCTTCAATTTTTCTTTGTTTGATTAGTTCAGATGAAACAAACTAAAGCCCTTCAGAAAAGTGTTATTCACAACCCAGTTATAATTCACATTTAAATGCACTAAATAATTTAATAATTCTACTTAATTTTTATGTTCTTCAAATGTGTGATTTAACAAGTGAAATCTTCCCAAGTACTTAAAAATAACTTTGGAGAATCTAGGAAATCAAACTTAAAAATACAGTTACTCAAATTATTTTGATTATCCCAACACAGTTTAGGATGTTGGGCAGATTCATTTACATTGTTCATCTTGAAATCATAAGTCTAAAATCATAACTATACCCCAATAAAAATAAATAAAATGATGCTATGCTCAGAGATGAGATGAATAAAAAATTGGTAAAAATAAAATCCATTGTGAACTTTAAGTTATAAATTTAAATCTAATAAAATCTCAGTCTAATGTCAAATTCTCTTAAACACCTCAGACATTTAAAACGCCAGCTACATATATTACTACTGACTCTAACACCGAAGTGTGATTCTGGTAGGTTTGATTTACTATGTAATTTCTGCTTTCAATTCTAACCTTTCCATGTTGGAAAGATACATGCCTAATAAGGAAACATTCTGATCATCTCAGATGTGTTGGCTGCCATCTCAAAAAGCTGAAGGTGCCAATCAGCCAATGAAGTGATTTGGGGATGGGAGGCTTACACATATCTTGAGTGATTTCTCCTCCACCAAAGAAGGATACACTGAGCCATTTTTCAAGTTCACTTTGCTAACTGAGGACTCCAGTCCATACTTTTCAGATAGGATGTTAAGTTTCATAAGTGTTAAAATGTTATAGGGCTTCCCTGGTGGCGCAGTGGTTGAGAATCTGCCTGCCAATGCAGGGGACACGGGTTCGGGCCCTGGTCTGGGAAGATCCCACATGCCGCGGAGCAACTAGACCCGTGAGCCACAATTACTGAGCCTGCGCATCTGGAGCCTGTGCTCCACAACAAGAGAGGCCGCGATAGTGAGAGGCCCGCGCACCACGATGAAGAGTGGCCCCAGCTTGCCACAACTAGAGAAAGCCCTCGCACAGAAACGAAGACCCAACACAGCCATAAATAAACAAATAAATAAATAAATAATTTTTAAAAATGTTATAATTCAATATTTTATTTCAGCGTATGAATATTCACATACTGCTAAAACTGAAAATAACTGTTTTTACTTTCTTATTTTCTCATTTATCTTCATTTTTCATATTCACAAGTCTTATAGTTACCTTAATGACATTTGATTGTATTTTCCATCTGTTTCATAACTTTGGTGATCCACAACTCTGATGTCATCAAATGAAATGTGGAAGAAGGTTTGTAAAATAATCAATACAGAAGTGCAGAAAATAATTACACATACAACCATAGGACTTTCAGTAGAATTAATACTATCATTGGGCCTCATCTAGAACGCTTGAGCAGACTTAGTGGCCTATGGCTACTTATAAGACACTTTGCCACAATTGGATCTGTCAGAGTTGATGACAATACTTCACAACATTTCTTTTGATGGATAGAATAAATTTCCTTGTTTAAATTTTTTAAAATTATTATAAACAAAGGTATTAAGCTTATGAATTTAACCTTAAAGAGAATCTTGATGGAGTTGAATACTGTCTCCATGGTAAAAGGAAAAAATGGAAATTAAATTATATATAATAGGAAGGTTATATTTCTGGTGCCATTTCAGTGGCAAGGAACCATTCCTCAAAAGACACAGTCCTGGTGAGAATGTTGTCTTGAGGAATAAGCCACTTTAACTACCAATAGAGTGCTCAGCAGAGCTATTTGCTTCCCTCTAGTATTAGTTTGTTAGGGCTGCCACAACAGAGTACCACAAACTGAGTGACTTAAACAACAAAAATTTATTTTTTCAGCGTTCTGAAGACTAAGAGTCTGAGATCAAGGTGTCAGCAGTTACGATCTCTCTGAAGGCTCTAGGGAAGCATCTGTTCCAGGTCTGTCTCCTGACTTCTGGTACTTCATTGGCTGTGGCACCATAACTCCAATGGAATTCTCCCTTTGTGCTTGTCTGTCTCTGTGTCCAAAGTTTCCCTTTTTATAAGAACACCAGTTGTATTGGATTAAGCCCTATTATAATGACTCCAGCTTTATTAATTAACATCAGCAAAAACTTTATTCCCTAATAAGGCCACATTCTGAGGTTCTGGGAGTTAGGACTTCAACATGTGAACTTTGGGGGGACACAATTCAATGTATAACACCTCTCTAGTGCTGTCTAAGAGCAGAAGGACCTCCAGAGCGATTTGAAACTGAATAGGAGCAAGTGACAAGTGATCATCCCTCTGGGAGTGGAATGTCTTGAAACCTAAGATTTAAACATCCTTCTTAAAAGATCTAATGCAGCAGTGCTGGAGATGTTCATGAATAACAAGCCACTGACTTGCACATGAAGGAATATTTAAGAAAGCAGCAATTCAAAATATTTGTCCATAAATGAAGAAAATGTTTTCATATTCTAGAAAGAGTTTAAGGAGATAGAAAATTTTTGAGACGATAAAATTACTACCTCCAATTCTCAGCCCCATTCTTACACAGCTTATGACCCTAGAGAAAGAGGTTTATCTACCCTTTTAGCTTATGAACTTCTGGAAATAGGTAAATGTGGTTACAATAAGAAAAAAGAACTTTAATTATCTACCATTTGAGCTAATAAAATAAATTACTGAATAACAGAAACGAAACTAAGATCCCTGTAATTTCCAGAAGAGGGTATGTCTCCAGAGTATAAACATGATATAGCAAAAGCTGAGCTCTGCTATTATATTTTTACCTTATTTTTATTCTATGACCTATTTTGTCCTGCTAAATCAAGAGAACTGAAAGACATAATGTACTTTGGTTCAAAGGAGGCAGAGCATCTGATTCTAACCTGAACCTAATAGGGCCCCCTGCTTTACCCACTGTCCCCCAAATGTTTTGTACATCTTTAGGTTGGACATCCTTAGCTGTGCCCTATTCATACCCTTTGCACATACTACTATCAAGATTTCCATGGTGTCAATAAAGGACCATTTATTCTGGAAACTCATGGATAAAACAGAGTAAATTAAAATTGTTGTAATATTAGATTATCCTGTCTAGCAGTGAAATCTCTAGCATCTCATGTATTGGGGAGGCAAAGTCTTAAAAACTGACCCGGGAGTCTATGCTTCTCTTCAAGGTTTCTTAACTTCTCACTTATTGATAATTCTACTGATAATGATTTAGTAAGTACGATGTCCAATCCAAGCCTGAAGCACTGAGCAGGTTGCCTTGAGGGACTGACATTGAACAATATAATAGCCATGTCCTCGATAGGGCAAAGTGGAGCCCCGTTTTAGAAGCAGGTAAAACCTCTTCCAATACCACAAGATGCATCTGCCCCAAAACTGAGGATCTGATCACATCCATTTCAATTTCATTCTCGCCCCTTATTAATTATTTTTATGATTTGTTGTGCAACTGGATGTGGCTTAGCTGACACTACTTCTCATTTCAGTTGGCTTTCCAGTCTTTGTTTGGATGTCTGCTTTGTCAAACCTTAGCTTGTCGTTGTGTTAGCACGTTTACTACAGCTTTAGCTCTTCGGTTCTTTCCCAACTAGTCTGGATCTCTGGGAAAGTTCAAGGGCTTGTCTCACCTGCACTGTAAAACGTTTAGGAGGTAGCTCCCAGATTTGTGGATTTGGGACTGGTGCTCTGCTGCCCCCTACTGGCCCTAAGCCATACTTTACTTTGAGGTACAACCTTGTCAAAAGCCAAGCATTTCTCAAGGAAATATTCTTTCAAGAATTCAATCAAAGATCTATAAAGTTAACTAATGAAAAGACCTAATATGTATTGAGAACTTAAATTCCCACATACTATACTTGGCTTTTTGTACATATTCATTATTTAACCTTAACTTCTTTGTGAGATAATTGTTATTATAATTCACTAGATAAATTATTTTAAGGGAGAATTGGAGAGATTAAATAATATGCCTGAGAAATTAAGCATATGTCAATGCCTGGGTTTTGCTTTTTTTGTAGTTGTTTGTGCAAGCTGTTCTCTGACTCAATTCACAGGTTCACTACCTCCCTACTTTCAGAATAAATCCTCAAATGCCCCAAATACCATTTTATCATCCTCAGTAACAGGGTTAAAATTTAGTTACCTATGAATCTGGGCTACAGTTCAGATTACTTCTTTTTCTACTGTTCTCAGGACATGGAGTGATGCTATAATAGAAAGTAAGCATTGGATGCAAAGTCAAAAAGCCTGGATATAAATATCAGGCTACTCCTTGGGCAAGTCATCTGACCAGCCCAAGTCACAGTCTCCTCAGACCAAAAAAAAGGGGAGCACTGCTCTTTCTACCTCAGCAAGGGGTTGTGTGAACCACACACAGAGTGTTGTGAGTTTAGCATGCACTCTACAGAAGTACTGTACATCTGCATAGTGACTTTAATAAGGTCACAGATAATAGGGGACTTTCCTGGTGGTCCAGTGGTAAAGAACCTGCCTTCCAATGCAGGGCATTCGAGTTCGATTCCTGGTTGGGGAACTAAGATCCCACAGGCCGTGGGGCAACTAAACCCGCACACCACAACTACCGAGCTTGCACGCCTCAACTAGAGAGCCCGCATGTCGCAAACTACAGAGCCCACGTGTCCTGGAACCCACACACCACAACTAGAGAGAGAAAACCCACACCCACAACTAGAGAGAATCCTGTGCGCCGCAAAGAAGAGCCTGAGTGCTGCAACTAAGACCCAACACAGCCAAAAAATAAAAAAATAATATCACAGATTATACATGAGAGAAGGAACACCAGTATTTCCTATTGAACAAAAGTATGTTTATATTAAAAATTCAAACAATAATGATATTCATCAATATGCAAGGGAAGATGTAAACAGTGGAAAGAAAAATAATTCTTGATGCAAGAGCTTACTCAAATGAGCAGACATGAACTTAAATGCTTTTTAATTTTATTATCTTAATTCAAATATAATCTAATTTTCCTTACCAAATAAGTTATAAGACCACTACTACTACCACTGTTATTACTACTACAACTTTTATTAATTAGAAAAAGGAAGAAATCATGTTATTAATTCTGCCTCTATATATTGATGGTATAGGATGTTTACAAACTTCCTTCAAAAACATTTAGAAATCATTTTAATGGTAATATAATATGAAGCCAACTTTTTCTTTCTGGGAAATATTATCAGCAACGATGTCAACTTTCTTCTCCCATTTATGCTATTCTCATGAGAATTTGTTCCCCTGTGACTAGTAATTTTTCTTCTCACTGAAATTTCAAAATATAAAATAAACAAGGAAAATAAGTAGTGTTATTTCAAAATCCTGTAAATTAATCCTTAGGACTATAGAACAACTTAATCTTTATTATCCAGTGCAATTTTCAATAGCTTCCTAAGCTCTTTTCTGCCTCCCATCTTATTTCTCTCAAATTATTGCATCCTAAGAGACCTGTGCAAAATCCAATCTGACCAATTTTCTCCCTTTTTAAAAAATACTTTTAATTTATATCCATCACCTACAAGGTAAAGTCAAATTTCTTTTGAGGGACATACAATTCTTTTCATGAGCAAACTTCTGCTTATCTCTCTAGTGCTCCTTCCACTCCCCACCTTACTCTTTACAATTATATAAAACTGATGACATTTCAAGATTATAATGTCACATC
This sequence comes from Balaenoptera ricei, assembly GCF_028023285.1. Taxonomy (NCBI): domain Eukaryota; kingdom Metazoa; phylum Chordata; class Mammalia; order Artiodactyla; family Balaenopteridae; genus Balaenoptera; species Balaenoptera ricei. The sequence continues at coordinate 57,216,993 of NC_082655.1, forward strand.
CATTTGTCTTTGCCACCTGCTCATCCCTCTTCATTCCTGGGCTTCTCTACAACCCTTTTCTGCATTTAAAGAATTTTTATTCAGCCTTCTAGAGCCAGAATCATCTCTGCAAGAGAGCTTTCCAAGAAGTCATTCCTAACTTTCCTCAGGAAGTTGGAAATGTTTAGGAAATTAACATTTCCTAATCTAAGCCCCACTAGTCACAATTATAAATTATATTTGGTTAATGATATAATTTTAGTTTTAAGCTAAGCATGTCACATACATTAATTATGTAATCCAGACAACAAGCACATGAAGTAGTTAATATTATTACCCTTTTATGCGTAATGAAATGTAAATACAGAAAGGTTAATAACTTGCCAAAGACCACACAGCTAGTCAGTTGTAAAGTTGAGAATCTAAATTCAGTTAGCCTGACTCCAGAGTCCATTAGCTTTAACCTCTCCGCGGATACTGTTTCCCATAAACAACACTGAATTTTCCCTTCAAAAGTTCATTTCCTTACCAAGATTTACCAGGGGAGAAAAATCAGGTCATTCATATTTCTGTCTACAACATATCATATGTTATAGTGTTCAATAAATGTTTGTTAAACCTAATCATGTTTTATTTTTAAAATTATGTTATTTTTTAATTACTTAAAGCTTTTCAAGGGGAAAATATATACTTATTGGAGTAAAGAATATGTGATACAAATTGTTCTTCTGGAAAGAATTTGAAGTAAATCAATAAAAGCCATGTACATAAAAAGGCTATTAAACTTGTATATAATAAAACACATAGTTTTCACATTTTTTATAAATCATGCAATAATATGATGAAAAATTTCATGAACACAGACTCTAAAACACCTTCTTAGGGGAGGTTTTTCTTTCCTTGGCTGTTTAGAATCAATGATGCAGAACAAGTAAATAGATCGACCTCTAAGACTAATGATTAAGCATGAAGTCTAACTCTGAACTTCATGGTAATAAAAGCAAAAGTACGAAATATGATATGTATGTGTTGCCACTATATTAGGTAAATTTTTAATTAAAATCATAATTTAATAGTAATTCAAATAGTAATCAAAATCATAACATTTTAATAGTAAATATCTGTATTGATTTTTGTTATATATTAATATATTCCCAAGTTATTTGGAAAAAGCAAAAATGTAATATTAAAATATATATATCTTCCTCAAATAACATAACTAAAAGAAAATATTATATATACTAATATACATACATACTTATTTTATAATAAGCAGTGTATAATTGTATAAATAGGTAGATTTATACATATATAGTTTAATAGAAAGATTTACCTACTTTACAGTGCACTAAGTTATAGATTTCTATAATGTATTTGCTTGTTTTTGTCCACTTGAAGCAGGTATACCCAAGTTATTCTTAACAGCCCACTGTGACCACTAAGTAAACAAGTCCCTTGGATATAGTTCTTATGTTGACTAGTTTTTAACATTTCCAAGCTATTTAGAAATAGCAAACAGAATGTTGATATCTAACAAGTAATACACACCTAAGTAATTTAAATTTCTACCATAAATAATGTAGTTTTCTACATGGTTAATATACTGTGTTATAGAATTGTATCAAGACTTTTATTAATCTTGAGCACTCAGACCAAGCATGTTCATTTGCTGCAACTCTGAACACCAGGGAAAAAATAAAAGTTCCTTGAATATAGTCTTGCAATGGAATCATAAATTCACCTGCTCATCTCTGTAATGGACCACACTAAAAAACGGTTTTCTCTGGGTTGCAAATATTTGCTACTAGAAGAAAAATAAAAGAATGAGAGAGACAGACAGAGAGACAGACTAAGAGACAGAGCAAGAGAGAGAGATCATTGTGGAGACCTGAGCACAGTCTGAACACGCCCCTCAGCTGGACTAAACTTTAGACAAGTTTCCTTCTAACTATAGACCCCTGACCTCCCTTTCCTTAGAGCGCTTATTCTAGAACATTTAAAATTGTAGATTTTTTCACTGCTCCTTTGAGATGTATATCTTCTAAGCCTCTTGCCAGTTTTATAACCCAGGAATGTCTTTCTCAAAGCCCTGGAAGCCATCCCTTTGAAATGTAACCATCAAGAAAGATAAAGTCCCTAGCAGCCAGTCTCTGTGCGAGGGTAGGAGCCTAACTTCCATAGGCAACATTAGCAAACATAGTGCAATCAGCCAACCTCCTCCCTAAAGTCCTAGTGCTTTTCCACTAGATGATCCCAGAGCTTGAAAGTTCTCCCACTTTTTATTTCAGTAGAGTTCAATTCAATCTCTCTCCCCTATTGCAATAACCTTGAATAAAGTCTTCCTTGCCTGTTTCACTTGGCCAGTGTAATGTCTCTTGGACATATGAAACACTGTTCATACAAATAAAGTACTTTAATCTTTCTCTCATCTTCATATGGTTACTTCTAGAGTTAGAGACTGTATAGTTAGAGTAATTTTTGAAAAAGCATTCTTTGAGTTCCATTATTTAACCAAGTTAGTTTACAGGAATGTTGAATAGAGTAAGATTATGAATATTTTGGTCAGTCATGTTGGGTATGCCTAATACATTATGCTCATCATAATATTTTTTTCTTAAATATGTATTTTATAAAACAAGCTAATTTCTGTTTCTCTGCCTCCCATTACTTTTTTTCTAACATGATTCATCTATGTAATTTCCCTAGCCTAAGTTGTTTTACTGATTTTGAGAGGCCTTTTGTATAAATTTACAT